>NW_026970567.1:0-224875 GCF_028390025.1 Pseudophryne corroboree
CCTGAATTTTCCAATGCGTAGCTCTTTGCAAAAGAGAGATATTGGCAAGGAAAAGCTGTCTTGTACCTTTGCATTTTTCTCCCAAACGAAGGACACTAGAAAGAAAATTTTAAAGCCTACTGTTAGGCCATCATCTACAAGACATAGCCCTGAATTTTCCAATGCGTAGCTCTTTGCAAAAGAGAGATATTGGCAAGGAAAAGCTGTCTTGTACCTTTGCACTTTTCTCCCAAACGAAGGACACTAGAAAGATAATTTTAAAGCCTCCTGTTAGGCCATCATCTACACGACATAGCCCTGAATTTTCCAATGCGCAGCTCTTTGCAAAAGAGAGATATTGGCAAGGAAAAGCTGTCTTGTACCATTGCATTTTTCTCCCAAACGAAGGACACTAGAAAGAAAATTTTAAAGCCTCCTTTTAGTGCTTCATCTACACGGTATAGCCCTGAATTTTCCAATGCGCAGCTCTTTGCAAAAGAGAGATATTGGCAAGGAAAAGCTGTCTTGTACCTTTGCATTTTTCTCCCAAACGAAGGACACTAGAAAGAAAATTTTAAAGCCTCCTGTTAGGCCATCATCTACACGACATAGCCCTGAATTTTCCAATGCGCAGCTCTTTGCAAAAGAGAGATATTGGCAAGGAAAAGCTGTCTTGTACCTTTGCATTTTTCTCCCAAACGAAGGACACTAGAAAGATAATTTTAAAGCCTCCTGTTAGGCCATCATCTACACGACATAGCCCTGAATTTTCCAATGCGCAGCTCTTTGCAAAAGAGAGATATTGGCAAGGAAAAGCTGTCTTGTACCTTTGCATTTTTCTCCCAAACGAAGGACACTAGAAAGATAATTTTAAAGCCTCCTGTTAGGCCATCATCTACACGACATAGCCCTGAATTTTCCAATGCGCAGCTCTTTGCAAAAGAGAGGTATTGGCAAGGAAAAGCTGTCTTGTACCTTTGCATTTTTCTCCCAAACGAAGGTCACTAGAAAGAAAATTTTAAAGCCTCCTGTTAGGCCATCATCTACACGACATAGCCCTGAATTTTCCAATGCGTAGCTCTTTGCAAAAGAGAGATATTGGCAAGGAAAAGCTGTCTTGTACCTTTGCATTTTTCTCCCAAACGAAGGACACTAGAAAGAAAATTTTAAAGCCTCCTGTTAGGCTATCATCTACACGACATAGCCCTGAATTTTCCAATGCGCAGCTCTTTGCAAAAGAGAGATATTGGCAAGGAAAAGCTGTCTTGTACCTTTGCATTTTTCTCCCAAACGAAGGACACTAGAATTAACATTTTAAAGCCTCCTGTTAGGCCATCATCTACACGACATAGCCCTGAATTTTCCAATGCGCAGCTCTTTGCAAAAGAGAGATATTGGCAAGGAAAAGCTGTCTTGTACCTTTGCATTTTTCTCCCAAACGAAGGTCACTAGAAAGAAAATTTTAAAGCCTCCTGTTAGGCCATCATCTACACGACATAGCCCTGAATTTTCCAATGCGTAGCTCTTTGCAAAAGAGAGATATTGGCAAGGAAAAGCTGTCTTGTACCTTTGCATTTTTCTCCCAAACGAAGGACACTAGAAAGAAAATTTTAAAGCCTCCTGTTAGGCCATCATCTACACGACATAGCCCTGAATTTTCCAATGCACAGCTCTTTGCAAAAGAGAGATATTGGCAAGGAAAAGCTGTCTTGTACCTTTGCATTTTTCTCCCAAACGAAGGACACTAGAATTAAAATTTTAAAGCCTCCTGTTAGGCCATCATCTACACGACATAGCCCTGAATTTTCCAATGCGCAGCTCTTTGCAAAAGAGAGATATTGGCAAGGAAAAGCTGTCTTGTACCTTTGCATTTTTCTCCCAAACGAAGGACACTAGAAAGATAATTTTAAAGCCTCCTGTTAGGCCATCATCTACACGACATGGCCCTGAATTTTCCAATGCGCAGCTCTTTGCAAAAGAGAGATATTGGCAAGGAAAAGCTGTCTTGTACCTTTGCATTTTTCTCCCAAACGAAGGACACTAGAATTAAAATTTTAAAGCCTCCTGTTAGTGCTTCATCTAAACGGCATAGCCCTGAATTTTCCAATGCGTAGCTCTTTGCAATAGAGAGATATTGGCAAGGAAAAGCTGTCTTATACCTTTGCATTTTTCTCCCAAACGAAGGACACTAGAAAGAAAATTTTAAAGCCTACTGTTAGGCCATCATCTACAAGACATAGCCCTGAATTTTCCAATGCGTAGCTCTTTGCAAAAGAGAGATATTGGCAAGGAAAAGCTGTCTTGTACCTTTGCACTTTTCTCCCGAACGAAAGACACTAGAAAGATAATTTTAAAGCCTCCTGTTAGGCCATCATCTACACGACATAGCCCTGAATTTTCCAATGCGCAGCTCTTTGCAAAAGAGAGATATTGGCAAGGAAAAGCTGTCTTGTACCATTGCATTTTTCTCCCAAACGAAGGACACTAGAAAGAAAATTTTAAAGCCTACTGTTAGGCCATCATCTACAAGACATAGCCCTGAATTTTCCAATGCGCAGCTCTTTGCAAAAGATAGATATTGGCAAGGAAAAGCTGTCTTGTACCATTGCATTTTTCTCCCAAACGAAGGACACGAAAGAAAATGTTAAAGCATCCTGTTAGGCCATCATCTACACGACATAGCCCTGAATTTTCCAATGCGCAGCTCTTTGCAAAAGAGAGATATTGGCAAGGAAAAGCTGTCTTGTACCTTTGCATTTTTCTCCCAAACGAAGGACACTAGAAAGATAATTTTAAAGCCTCCTGTTAGGCCATCATCTACACGACATAGCCCTGAATTTTCCAATGCGCAGCTCTTTGCAAAAGAGAGATATTGGCAAGGAAAAGCTGTCTTGTACCTTTGCATTTTTCTCCCAAACGAAGGACACTAGAAAGAAAATTTTAAAGCCTCCTGTTAGGCTATCATCTACACGACATAGCCCTGAATTTTCCAATGCGCTGCTCTTTGCAAAAGAGAGATATTGGCAAGGAAAAGCTGTCTTGTACCTTTGCATTTTTCTCCCAAACGAAGGACACTAGAATTAAAATTTTAAAGCCTCCCGTTAGGCCATCATCTACACGACATAGCCCTGAATTTTCCAATGCGCAGCTCTTTGCAAAAGAGAGATATTGGCAAGGAAAAGCTTTCTTGTACCTTTGCATTTTTCTCCCAAACGAAGGTCACTAGAAAGAAAATTTTAAAGCCTCCTGTTAGGCCATCATCTACACGACATAGCCCTGAATTTTCCAATGCGTAGCTCTTTGCAAAAGAGAGATATTGGCAAGAAAAAGCTGTCTTGTACCTTTGCATTTTTCTCCCAAACGAAGGACACTAGAAAGAAAATTTTAAAGCCTCCTGTTAGGCCATCATCTACACGACATAGCCCTGAATTTTCCAATGCGCAGCTCTTTGCAAAAGAGAGATATTGGCAAGGAAAAGCTGTCTTGTACCTTTGCATTTTTCTCCCAAACGAAGGTCACTAGAAAGAAAATTTTAAAGCCTCCTGTTAGGCCATCATCTACACGACATAGCCCTGAATTTTCCAATGCGTAGCTCTTTGCAAAAGAGAGATATTGGCAAGGAAAAGCTGTCTTGTACCTTTGCATTTTTCTCCCAAACGAAGGACACTAGAAAGAAAATTTTAAAGCCTCCTGTTAGGCTATCATCTACACGACATAGCCCTGAATTTTCCAATGCGCAGCTCTTTGCAAAAGAGAGATATTGGCAAGGAAAAGCTGTCTTGTACCTTTGCATTTTTCTCCCAAACGAAGGACACTAGAATTAACATTTTAAAGCCTCCTGTTAGGCCATCATCTACACGACATAGCCCTGAATTTTCCAATGCGCAGCTCTTTGCAAAAGAGAGATATTGGCAAGGAAAAGCTGTCTTGTACCTTTGCATTTTTCTCCCAAACGAAGGTCACTAGAAAGAAAATTTTAAAGCCTCCTGTTAGGCCATCATCTACACGACATAGCCCTGAATTTTCCAATGCGTAGCTCTTTGCAAAAGAGAGATATTGGCAAGGAAAAGCTGTCTTGTACCTTTGCATTTTTCTCCCAAACGAAGGACACTAGAAAGAAAATTTTAAAGCCTCCTGTTAGGCCATCATCTACACGACATAGCCCTGAATTTTCCAATGCACAGCTCTTTGCAAAAGAGAGATATTGGCAAGGAAAAGCTGTCTTGTACCTTTGCATTTTTCTCCCAAACGAAGGACACTAGAATTAAAATTTTAAAGCCTCCTGTTAGGCCATCATCTACACGACATAGCCCTGAATTTTCCAATGCGCAGCTCTTTGCAAAAGAGAGATATTGGCAAGGAAAAGCTGTCTTGTACCTTTGCATTTTTCTCCCAAACGAAGGACACTAGAAAGATAATTTTAAAGCCTCCTGTTAGGCCATCATCTACACGACATGGCCCTGAATTTTCCAATGCGCAGCTCTTTGCAAAAGAGAGATATTGGCAAGGAAAAGCTGTCTTGTACCTTTGCATTTTTCTCCCAAACGAAGGACACTAGAATTAAAATTTTAAAGCCTCCTGTTAGTGCTTCATCTAAACGGCATAGCCCTGAATTTTCCAATGCGTAGCTCTTTGCAATAGAGAGATATTGGCAAGGAAAAGCTGTCTTATACCTTTGCATTTTTCTCCCAAACGAAGGACACTAGAAAGAAAATTTTAAAGCCTACTGTTAGGCCATCATCTACAAGACATAGCCCTGAATTTTCCAATGCGTAGCTCTTTGCAAAAGAGAGATATTGGCAAGGAAAAGCTGTCTTGTACCTTTGCACTTTTCTCCCGAACGAAAGACACTAGAAAGATAATTTTAAAGCCTCCTGTTAGGCCATCATCTACACGACATAGCCCTGAATTTTCCAATGCGCAGCTCTTTGCAAAAGAGAGATATTGGCAAGGAAAAGCTGTCTTGTACCATTGCATTTTTCTCCCAAACGAAGGACACTAGAAAGAAAATTTTAAAGCCTACTGTTAGGCCATCATCTACAAGACATAGCCCTGAATTTTCCAATGCGCAGCTCTTTGCAAAAGATAGATATTGGCAAGGAAAAGCTGTCTTGTACCATTGCATTTTTCTCCCAAACGAAGGACACGAAAGAAAATGTTAAAGCATCCTGTTAGGCCATCATCTACACGACATAGCCCTGAATTTTCCAATGCGCAGCTCTTTGCAAAAGAGAGATATTGGCAAGGAAAAGCTGTCTTGTACCTTTGCATTTTTCTCCCAAACGAAGGACACTAGAAAGATAATTTTAAAGCCTCCTGTTAGGCCATCATCTACACGACATAGCCCTGAATTTTCCAATGCGCAGCTCTTTGCAAAAGAGAGATATTGGCAAGGAAAAGCTGTCTTGTACCTTTGCATTTTTCTCCCAAACGAAGGACACTAGAAAGAAAATTTTAAAGCCTCCTGTTAGGCTATCATCTACACGACATAGCCCTGAATTTTCCAATGCGCTGCTCTTTGCAAAAGAGAGATATTGGCAAGGAAAAGCTGTCTTGTACCTTTGCATTTTTCTCCCAAACGAAGGACACTAGAATTAAAATTTTAAAGCCTCCCGTTAGGCCATCATCTACACGACATAGCCCTGAATTTTCCAATGCGCAGCTCTTTGCAAAAGAGAGATATTGGCAAGGAAAAGCTTTCTTGTACCTTTGCATTTTTCTCCCAAACGAAGGTCACTAGAAAGAAAATTTTAAAGCCTCCTGTTAGGCCATCATCTACACGACATAGCCCTGAATTTTCCAATGCGTAGCTCTTTGCAAAAGAGAGATATTGGCAAGAAAAAGCTGTCTTGTACCTTTGCATTTTTCTCCCAAACGAAGGACACTAGAAAGAAAATTTTAAAGCCTCCTGTTAGGCCATCATCTACACGACATAGCCCTGAATTTTCCAATGCGCAGCTCTTTGCAAAAGAGAGATATTGGCAAGGAAAAGCTGTCTTGTACCTTTGCATTTTTCTCCCAAACGAAGGACACTAGAATTAAAATTTTAAAGCCTCCTGTTAGGCCATCATCTACACGACATAGCCCTGAATTTTCCAATGCGCAGCTCTTTGCAAAAGAGAGATATTGGCAAGGAAAAGCTGTCTTGTACCTTTGCATTTTTCTCCCAAACGAAGGACACTAGAAAGATAATTTTAAAGCCTCCTGTTAGGCCATCATCTACACGACATGGCCCTGAATTTTCCAATGCGCAGCTCTTTGCAAAAGAGAGATATTGGCAAGGAAAAGCTGTCTTGTACCTTTGCATTTTTCTCCCAAACGAAGGACACTAGAATTAAAATTTTAAAGCCTCCTGTTAGTGCTTCATCTAAACGGCATAGCCCTGAATTTTCCAATGCGTAGCTCTTTGCAATAGAGAGATATTGGCAAGGAAAAGCTGTCTTGTACCTTTGCATTTTTCTCCCAAACGAAGGACACTAGAATTAAAATTTTAAAGCCTCCTGTTAGGCCATCATCTACACGACATAGCCCTGAATTTTCCAATGCGCAGCTCTTTGCAAAAGAGAGATATTGGCAAGGAAAAGCTGTCTTGTACCTTTGCATTTTTCTCCCAAACGAAGGACACTAGAAAGAAAATTTTAAAGCCTCCTGTTAGGCCATCATCTACACGACATAGCCCTGAATTTTCCAATGCGTAGCTCTTTGCAAAAGAGAGATATTGGCAAGGAAAAGCTGTCTTGTACCTTTGCATTTTTCTCCCAAACGAAGGACACTAGAAAGAAAATTTTAAAGCCTCCTGTTAGGCTATCATCTACACGACATAGCCCTGAATTTTCCAATGCGCAGCTCTTTGCAAAAGAGAGATATTGGCAAGGAAAAGCTGTCTTGTACCTTTGCATTTTTCTCCCAAACGAAGGTCACTAGAAAGAAAATTTTAAAGCCTCCTGTTAGGCCATCATCTACACGACATAGCCCTGAATTTTCCAATGCGCAGCTCTTTGCAAAAGAGAGATATTGGCAAGGAAAAGTTGTCTTGTACCTTTGCATTTTTCTCCCAAACGAAGGACACTAGAAAGAAAATTTTAAAGCCTCCTGTTAGGCCATCATCTACACGACATAGCCCTGAATTTTCCAATGCGCAGCTCTTTGCAAAAGAGAGATATTGGCAAGCAAAAGCTGTCTTGTACCTTTGCATTTTTCTCCCAAACGAAGGACACTAGAAAGAAAATTTTAAAGCCTCCTGATAGGCCATCATCTACACGACATAGCCCTGAATTTTCCAATGCGCAGCTCTTTGCAAAAGAGAGATATTGGTAAGGAAAAGCTGTCTTGTACCTTTGCATTTTTCTCCCAAACGAAGGTCACTAGAAATAAAATTTTAAAGCCTCCTGTTAGGCCATCATCTACACGACATAGCCCTGAAATTTCCAAAGCGCAGCTCTTTGCAAAAGAGAGATATTGGCAAGGAAAAGTTGTCTTGTACCTTTGCATTTTTCTCCCAAACGAAGGACACTAGAAAGAAAATTTTAAAGCCTCCTGTTAGGCCATCATCTACACGACATAGCCCTGAATTTTCCAATGCGCAGCTCTTTGCAAAAGAGAGATATTGGCCAGCAAAAGCTGTCTTGTACCTTTGCATTTTTCTCCCAAACGAAGGACACTAGAAAGAAAATTTTAAAGCCTCCTGATAGGCCATCATCTACACGACATAGCCCTGAATTTTCCAATGCGCAGCTCTTTGCAAAAGAGAGATATTGGCAAGGAAAAGCTGTCTTTTACCTTTGCATTTTTCTCCCAAACGAAGGACACTAGAAAGAAAATTTTAAAGCCTCCTGTTAGGCCATCATCTACACGACATAGCCCTGAATTTTCCAATGCGTAGCTCTTTGCAAAAGAGAGATATTGGTAAGGAAAAGCTGTCTTGTACCTTTGCATTTTTCTCCCAAACGAAGGACACTAGAAAGAAAATTTTAAAGCCTCCTTTTAGTGCTTCATCTACACGGTATAGCCCTGAATTTTCCAATGCGCAGCTCTTTGCAAAAGAGAGATATTGGCAAGGAAAAGTTGTCTTGTACCTTTGCATTTTTCTCCCAAACGAAGGACACTAGAAAGAAAATTTTAAAGCCTCCTGTTAGGCCATCATCTACACGACATAGCCCTGAATTTTCCAATGCGCAGCTCTTTGCAAAAGAGAGATATTGGCAAGCAAAAGCTGTCTTGTACCTTTGCATTTTTCTCCCAAACGAAGGACACTAGAAAGAAAATTTTAAAGCCTCCTGATAGGCCATCATCTACACGACATAGCCCTGAATTTTCCAATGCGCAGCTCTTTGCAAAAGAGAGATATTGGTAAGGAAAAGCTGTCTTGTACCTTTGCATTTTTCTCCCAAACGAAGGTCACTAGAAATAAAATTTTAAAGCCTCCTGTTAGGCCATCATCTACACGACATAGCCCTGAAATTTCCAAAGCGCAGCTCTTTGCAAAAGAGAGATATTGGCAAGGAAAAGTTGTCTTGTACCTTTGCATTTTTCTCCCAAACGAAGGACACTAGAAAGAAAATTTTAAAGCCTCCTGTTAGGCCATCATCTACACGACATAGCCCTGAATTTTCCAATGCGCAGCTCTTTGCAAAAGAGAGATATTGGCAAGCAAAAGCTGTCTTGTACCTTTGCATTTTTCTCCCAAACGAAGGACACTAGAAAGAAAATTTTAAAGCCTCCTGATAGGCCATCATCTACACGACATAGCCCTGAATTTTCCAATGCGCAGCTCTTTGCAAAAGAGAGATATTGGCAAGGAAAAGCTGTCTTGTACCTTTGCATTTTTCTCCCAAACGAAGGACACTAGAAAGAAAATTTTAAAGCCTCCTGTTAGGCCATCATCTACACGACATAGCCCTGAATTTTCCAATGCGTAGCTCTTTGCAAAAGAGAGATATTGGTAAGGAAAAGCTGTCTTGTACCTTTGCATTTTTCTCCCAAACGAAGGACACTAGAAAGAAAATTTTAAAGCCTCCTTTTAGTGCTTCATCTACACGGTATAGCCCTGAATTTTCCAATGCGCAGCTCTTTGCAAAAGAGAGGTATTGGCAAGGAAAAGCTGTCTTGTACCTTTGCATTTTTCTCCCAAACGAAGGTCACTAGAAAGAAAATTTTAAAGCCTCCTGTTAGGCCATCATCTACACGACATAGCCCTGAATTTTCCAATGCGTAGCTCTTTGCAAAAGAGAGATATTGGCAAGGAAAAGCTGTCTTGTACCTTTGCATTTTTCTCCCAAACGAAGGACACTAGAATTAACATTTTAAAGCCTCCTGTTAGGCCATCATCTACACGACATAGCCCTGAATTTTCCAATGTGCAGCTCTTTGCAAAAGAGAGATATTGGCAAGGAAAAGCTGTCTTGTACCTTTGCATTTTTCTCCCAAACGAAGGTCACTAGAAAGAAAATTTTAAAGCCTCCTGTTAGGCCATCATCTACACGACATGGCCCTGAATTTTCCAATGCGCAGCTCTTTGCAAAAGAGAGATATTGGCAAGGAAAAGCTGTCTTGTACCTTTGCATTTTTCTCCCAAACGAAGGACACTAGAATTAAAATTTTAAAGCCTCCTGTTAGTGCTTCATCTAAACGGCATAGCCCTGAATTTTCCAATGCGTAGCTCTTTGCAATAGAGAGATATTGGCAAGGAAAAGCTGTCTTATACCTTTGCATTTTTCTCCCAAACGAAGGACACTAGAAAGAAAATTTTAAAGCCTCCTGTTAGGCCATCATCTACACGACATAGCCCTGAATTTTCCAATGCGCAGCTCTTTGCAAAAGAGAGATATTGGCAAGGAAAAGCTGTCTTGTACCATTGCATTTTTCTCCCAAACGAAGGACACTAGAAAGAAAATTTTAAAGCCTCCTGTTAGGCCATCATCTACACGACATAGCCCTGAATTTTCCAATGCGCAGCTCTTTGCAAAAGAGAGATATTGGCAAGGAAAAGCTGTCTTGTACCTTTGCATTTTTCTCCCAAACGAAGGTCACTAGAAAGAAAATTTTAAAGCCTCCTGTTAGGCCATCATCTACACGACATAGCCCTGAATTTTCCAATGCGCAGCTCTTTGCAAAAGAGAGATATTGGCAAGGAAAAGCTGTCTTGTACCTTTGCATTTTTCTCCCAAACGAAGGTCACTAGAAAGAAAATTTTAAAGCCTCCTGTTAGGCTATCATCTACACGACATAGCCCTGAATTTTCCAATGCGCAGCTCTTTGCAAAAGAGAGATATTGGCAAGGAAAAGCTGTCTTGTACCTTTGCATTTTTCTCCCAAACGAAGGACACTAGAAAGAAAATGTTAAAGCCTCCTGTTAGGCCATCATCTACACGACAAAGCCCTGAATTTTCCAATGCGTAGCTCTTTGCAAAAGAGAGATATTGGCAAGGAAAAGCTATCTTGTACCATTGCATTTTTCTCCCAAACGAAGGACACTAGAAAGAAAATTTTAAAGCCTCCTGTTAGTGCTTCATCTACACGGTATAGCCCTGAATTTTCCAATGCGCAGCTCTTTGCAAAAGAGAGATATTGGCAAGGAAAAGCTGTCTTGTACCTTTGCATTTTTCTCCCAAACGAAGGACACTAGAATTAACATTTTAAAGCCTCCTGTTAGTGCTTCAGCTACACGGCATAGCCTTGAATTTTCTAATGCGTAGCTCTTTGCAAAAGAGAGATATTGGCAAGGAAAAGCTGTCTTGTACCTTTGCATTTTTCTCCCAAACGAAGGACACTAGAAAGAAAATTTTAAAGCCTCCTGTTAGGCCATCATCTATACGACATAGCCCTGAATTTTCCAATGCGTAGCTCTTTGCAAAAGAGAGATATTGGCAAGGAAAAGCTGTCTTGTACCTTTGCATTTTTCTCCCAAACGAAGGACACTAGAAAGAAAATTTTAAAGCCTCCTGTTAGGCCATCATCTACACGGCATAGCCCTGAATTTTCCAATGCGCAGCTCTTTGCAAAAGAGAGATATTGGCAAGGAAAAGCTGTCTTTACCTTTGCATTTTTCTCCCAAACGAAGGACACTAGAAAGATAATTTTAAAGCCTCCTGTTAGGCCATCATCTACACGACATAGCCCTGAATTTTCCAATGCGTAGCTCTTTGCAAAAGAGAGATATTGGCAAGGAAAAGCTGTCTTGTACCTTTGCATTTTTCTCCCAAACGAAGGACACTAGAAAGATAATTTTAAAGCCTCCTGTTAGGCTATCATCTACACGACATAGCCCTGAATTTTCCAATGCGTAGCTCTTTGCAAAAGAGAGATATTGGCAAGGAAAAGCTGTCTTGTACCTTTGCATTTTTCTCCCAAACGAAGGACACTAGAAAGATAATTTTAAAGCCTCCTGTTAGGCCATCATCTACACGACATAGCCCTGAATTTTCCAATGCGTAGCTCTTTGCAAAAGAGAGATATTGGCAAGGAAAAGCTGTCTTGTACCTTTGCATTTTTCTCCCAAACGAAGGACACTAGAAAGAAAATGTTAAAGCCTCCTGTTAGGCCATCATCTACACGACATAGCCCTGAATTTTCCAATGTGCAGCTCTTTGCAAAAGAGAGATATTGGCAAGGAAAAGCTGTCTTTACCTTTGCATTTTTCTCCCAAACGAAGGACACTTGAAAGATAATTTTAAAGCCTCCTGTTAGGCCATCATCTACACGACATAGCCCTGAATTTTCCAATGCGTAGCTCTTTGCAAAAGAGAGATATTGGCAAGGAAAAGCTGTCTTGTACCTTTGCATTTTTCTCCCAAACGAAGGACACTAGAAAGAAAATTTTAAAGCCTCCTGTTAGGCCATCATCTATACGACATAGCCCTGAATTTTCCAATGCGTAGCTCTTTGCAAAAGAGAGATATTGGCAAGGAAAAGCTGTCTTGTACCTTTGCATTTTTCTCCCAAACGAAGGACACTAGAAAGAAAATTTTAAAGCCTTCTGTTAGGCCATCACCTACTCGACATAGCCCTGAATTTTCCAATGCGTAGCTCTTTGCAAAAGAGAGATATTGGCAAGGAAAAGCTGTCTTGTACCTTTGCATTTTTCTCCCAAACGAAGGACACTAGAATGAAAATTTTAAAGCCTCCTGATAGTGCTTCATCTACACGGGATAGCCCTGAATTTTCCAATGCGCAGCTCTTTGCAAAAGAGAGATATTGGCAAGGAAAAGCTGTCTTGTACCTTTGCATTTTTCTCCCAAACGAAGGACACTAGAATGAAAATTTTAAAGCCTCCTGTTAGGCCATCATCTACACGACATAGCCCTGAATTTTCCAATGCGTAGCTCTTTGCAAAAGAGAGATATTGGCAAGGAAAAGCTGTCTTGTACCTTTGCATTTTTCTCCCAAACGAAGGACACTAGAAAGAAAATTTTAAAGCCTACTGTTAGGCCATCATCTACAAGACATAGCCCTGAATTTTCCAATGCGTAGCTCTTTGCAAAAGAGAGATATTGGCAAGGAAAAGCTGTCTTGTACCTTTGCACTTTTCTCCCAAACGAAGGACACTAGAAAGATAATTTTAAAGCCTCCTGTTAGGCCATCATCTACACGACATAGCCCTGAATTTTCCAATGCGCAGCTCTTTGCAAAAGAGAGATATTGGCAAGGAAAAGCTGTCTTGTACCATTGCATTTTTCTCCCAAACGAAGGACACTAGAAAGAAAATTTTAAAGCCTACTGTTAGGCCATCATCTACAAGACATAGCCCTGAATTTTCCAATGCGCAGCTCTTTGCAAAATATAGATATTGGCAAGGAAAAGCTGTCTTGTACCATTGCATTTTTCTCCCAAACGAAGGACACGAAAGAAAATGTTAAAGCATCCTGTTAGGCCATCATCTACACGACATAGCCCTGAATTTTCCAATGCGCAGCTCTTTGCAAAAGAGAGATATTGGCAAGCAAAAGCTGTCTTGTACCTTTGCATTTTTCTCCCAAACGAAGGACACTAGAAAGAAAATTTTAAAGCCTCCTGATAGGCCATCATCTACACGACATAGCCCTGAATTTTCCAATGCGCAGCTCTTTGCAAAAGAGAGATATTGGTAAGGAAAAGCTGTCTTGTACCTTTGCATTTTTCTCCCAAACGAAGGTCACTAGAAATAAAATTTTAAAGCCTCCTGTTAGGCCATCATCTACACGACATAGCCCTGAAATTTCCAAAGCGCAGCTCTTTGCAAAAGAGAGATATTGGCAAGGAAAAGTTGTCTTGTACCTTTGCATTTTTCTCCCAAACGAAGGACACTAGAAAGAAAATTTTAAAGCCTCCTGTTAGGCCATCATCTACACGACATAGCCCTGAATTTTCCAATGCGCAGCTCTTTGCAAAAGAGAGATATTGGCAAGCAAAAGCTGTCTTGTACCTTTGCATTTTTCTCCCAAACGAAGGACACTAGAAAGAAAATTTTAAAGCCTCCTGATAGGCCATCATCTACACGACATAGCCCTGAATTTTCCAATGCGCAGCTCTTTGCAAAAGAGAGATATTGGCAAGGAAAAGCTGTCTTGTACCTTTGCATTTTTCTCCCAAACGAAGGACACTAGAAAGAAAATTTTAAAGCCTCCTGTTAGGCCATCATCTACACGACATAGCCCTGAATTTTCCAATGCGTAGCTCTTTGCAAAAGAGAGATATTGGTAAGGAAAAGCTGTCTTGTACCTTTGCATTTTTCTCCCAAACGAAGGACACTAGAAAGAAAATTTTAAAGCCTCCTTTTAGTGCTTCATCTACACGGTATAGCCCTGAATTTTCCAATGCGCAGCTCTTTGCAAAAGAGAGATATTGGCAAGGAAAAGCTGTCTTGTACCTTTGCATTTTTCTCCCAAACGAAGGACACTAGAAAGAAAATTTTAAAGCCTCCTGTTAGGCCATCATCTACACGACATAGCCCTGAATTTTCCAATGCGCAGCTCTTTGCAAAAGAGAGATATTGGCAAGGAAAAGCTGTCTTGTACCTTTGCATTTTTCTCCCAAACGAAGGACACTAGAAAGATAATTTTAAAGCCTCCTGTTAGGCCATCATCTACACAACATAGCCCTGAATTTTCCAATGCGCAGCTCTTTGCAAAAGAGAGATATTGGCAAGGAAAAGCTGTCTTGTACCTTTGCATTTTTCTCCCAAACGAAGGACACTAGAAAGATAATTTTAAAGCCTCCTGTTAGGCCATCATCTACACGACATAGCCCTGAATTTTCCAATGCGCAGCTCTTTGCAAAAGAGAGGTATTGGCAAGGAAAAGCTGTCTTGTACCTTTGCATTTTTCTCCCAAACGAAGGTCACTAGAAAGAAAATTTTAAAGCCTCCTGTTAGGCCATCATCTACACGACATAGCCCTGAATTTTCCAATGCGTAGCTCTTTGCAAAAGAGAGATATTGGCAAGGAAAAGCTGTCTTGTACCTTTGCATTTTTCTCCCAAACGAAGGACACTAGAAAGAAAATTTTAAAGCCTCCTGTTAGGCTATCATCTACACGACATAGCCCTGAATTTTCCAATGCGCAGCTCTTTGCAAAAGAGAGATATTGGCAAGGAAAAGCTGTCTTGTACCTTTGCATTTTTCACCCAAACGAAGGACACTAGAATTAACATTTTAAAGCCTCCTGTTAGGCCATCATCTACACGACATAGCCCTGAATTTTCCAATGCGCAGCTCTTTGCAAAAGAGAGATATTGGCAAGGAAAAGCTGTCTTGTACCTTTGCATTTTTCTCCCAAACGAAGGTCACTAGAAAGAAAATTTTAAAGCCTCCTGTTAGGCCATCATCTACACGACATAGCCCTGAATTTTCCAATGCGTAGCTCTTTGCAAAAGAGAGATATTGGCAAGGAAAAGCTGTCTTGTACCTTTGCATTTTTCTCCCAAACGAAGGACACTAGAAAGAAAATTTTAAAGCCTCCTGTTAGGCCATCATCTACACGACATAGCCCTGAATTTTCCAATGCGCAGCTCTTTGCAAAAGAGAGATATTGGCAAGGAAAAGCTGTCTTGTACCTTTGCATTTTTCTCCCAAACGAAGGACACTAGAATTAAAATTTTAAAGCCTCCTGTTAGGCCATCATCTACACGACATAGCCCTGAATTTTCCAATGCGCAGCTCTTTGCAAAAGAGAGATATTGGCAAGGAAAAGCTGTCTTGTACCTTTGCATTTTTCTCCCAAACGAAGGACACTAGAAAGATAATTTTAAAGCCTCCTGTTAGGCCATCATCTACACGACATGGCCCTGAATTTTCCAATGCGCAGCTCTTTGCAAAAGAGAGATATTGGCAAGGAAAAGCTGTCTTGTACCTTTGCATTTTTCTCCCAAACGAAGGACACTAGAATTAAAATTTTAAAGCCTCCTGTTAGTGCTTCATCTAAACGGCATAGCCCTGAATTTTCCAATGCGTAGCTCTTTGCAATAGAGAGATATTGGCAAGGAAAAGCTGTCTTATACCTTTGCATTTTTCTCCCAAACGAAGGACACTAGAAAGAAAATTTTAAAGCCTCCTGTTAGGCCATCATCTACACGACATAGCCCTGAATTTTCCAATGCGCAGCTCTTTGCAAAAGAGAGATATTGGCAAGGAAAAGCTGTCTTGTACCATTGCATTTTTCTCCCAAACGAAGGACACTAGAAAGAAAATTTTAAAGCCTCCTGTTAGGCCATCATCTACACGACATAGCCCTGAATTTTCCAATGCGCAGCTCTTTGCAAAAGAGAGATATTGGCAAGGAAAAGCTGTCTTGTACCTTTGCATTTTTCTCCCAAACGAAGGTCACTAGAAAGAAAATTTTAAAGCCTCCTGTTAGGCCATCATCTACACGACATAGCCCTGAATTTTCCAATGCGCAGCTCTTTGCAAAAGAGAGATATTGGCAAGGAAAAGCTGTCTTGTACCTTTGCATTTTTCTCCCAAACGAAGGTCACTAGAAAGAAAATTTTAAAGCCTCCTGTTAGGCTATCATCTACACGACATAGCCCTGAATTTTCCAATGCGCAGCTCTTTGCAAAAGAGAGATATTGGCAAGGAAAAGCTGTCTTGTACCTTTGCATTTTTCTCCCAAACGAAGGACACTAGAAAGAAAATGTTAAAGCCTCCTGTTAGGCCATCATCTACACGACAAAGCCCTGAATTTTCCAATGCGTAGCTCTTTGCAAAAGAGAGATATTGGCAAGGAAAAGCTATCTTGTACCATTGCATTTTTCTCCCAAACGAAGGACACTAGAAAGAAAATTTTAAAGCCTCCTGTTAGTGCTTCATCTACACGGTATAGCCCTGAATTTTCCAATGCGCAGCTCTTTGCAAAAGAGAGATATTGGCAAGGAAAAGCTGTCTTGTACCTTTGCATTTTTCTCCCAAACGAAGGACACTAGAAAGAAAATTTTCAAGCCTCCTGTTAGGCCATCATCTACACGGCATAGCCCTGAATTTTCCAATGCGCAGCTCTTTGCAAAAGAGAGATATTGGCAAGGAAAAGCTGTCTTGTACCTTTGCATTTTTCTCCCAAACGAAGGACACTAGAATGAAAATTTGAAAGCCTCCTGTTAGTACTTCATCTACACGGCATAGCCCTGAATTTTCCAATGCGTAGCTCTTTGCAAAAGAGAGATATTGGTAAGGAAAAGCTGTCTTGTACCTTTGCATTTTTCTCCCAAACGAAGGACACTAGAAAGAAAATTTTAAAGCCTCCTGTTAGTGCTTCATCTACACGGTATAGCCCTGAATTTTCCAATGCCCAGCTCTTTGCAAAAGAGAGATATTGGCAAGGAAAAGCTGTCTTGTACCTTTGCATTTTTCTCCCATACGAAGGACACTAGAAAGAAAATTTTAAAGCCTCCTGTTAGGCCATCATCTACACGACATAGCCCTGAATTTTCCAATGCGCAGCTCTTTGCAAAAGAGAGATATGGGCAAGGAAAAGCTGTCTTGTACCTTTGCATTTTTCTCCCAAACGAAGGACACTAGAAAGATAATTTTAAAGCCTCCTGTTAGGCCATAATCTACACGACATAGCCCTGAATTTTCCAATGCGCAGCTCTTTGCAAAAGAGAGATATTGGCAAGGAAAAGCTGTCTTGTACCTTTGCATTTTTCTCCCAAACGAAGGACACTAGAAAGATAATTTTAAAGCCTCCTGTTAGGCCATCATCTACACGACATAGCCCTGAATTTTCCAATGCGCAGCTCTTTGCAAAAGAGAGATATTGGCAAGGAAAAGCTGTCTTGTACCTTTGCATTTTTCTCCCAAACGAAGGACACTAGAAAGAAAATTTTAAAGCCTCCTGTTAGGCCATCATCTACACGGCATAGCCCTCAATTTTCCAATGCGCAGCTCTTTGCAAAAGAGAGATATTGGCAAGGAAAAGCTGTCTTTACCTTTGCATTTTTCTCCCAAACGAAGGACACTAGAAAGATAATTTTAAAGCCTCCTGTTAGGCCATCATCTACACGACATAGCCCTGAATTTTCCAATGCGTAGCTCTTTGCAAAAGAGAGATATTGGCAAGGAAAAGCTGTCTTGTACCTTTGCATTTTTCTCCCAAACGAAGGACACTAGAAAGATAATTTTAAAGCCTCCTGTTAGGCCATCATCTACACGACATAGCCCTGAATTTTCCAATGCGCAGCTCTTTGCAAAAGAGAGATATTGGCAAGGAAAAGCTGTCTTGTACCTTTGCATTTTTCTCCCATACGAAGGACACTAGAAAGAAAATTTTAAAGCCTCCTGTTAGGCCATCATCTACACGACATAGCCCTGAATTTTCCAATGCGCAGCTGTTTGCAAAAGAGAGATATTGGCAAGGAAAAGCTGTCTTGTACCATTGCATTTTTCTCCCAAACGAAGGACACTAGAAAGAAAATGTTAAAGCCTCCTGTTAGGCCATCATCTACACGACATAGCCCTGAATTTTTCAATGCGCAGCTCTTTGCAAAAGAGAGATATTGGCAAGGAAAAGCTGTCTTGTGCCTTTGCATTTTTCTCCCAAACGAAGGACACTAGAAAGAAAATTTTAAAGCCTACTGTTAGGCCATCATCTACAAGACATAGCCCTGAATTTTCCAATGCGTAGCTCAGTGGTTCCCAAACTTTTTTGAATCACGGCGCCCTAGAGTATCAGAATTTTTATCACGGCACCCCTAGTCCAAAAGTTTCTAATTGGGAAATTTATAAAAAATATGAAATTTAGTAAATTATGTTTATATGTCATACTTAGGTTCAGTTATGTGGTGAGGGACAAGATTTGCTTCAGTTTGTACACATATTTTATGACTGGCAGCCACCAGCACTAGTTTTTCCTATTACATGGATAATAAAAATTTTGAATTGGCCCTGGACCACCAAGCTGAGGCACCCCTGCAAGTGTCCCGCGGCACCCCAGGGTGCCACGGCACACAGTTTGGGAACCACTGGCGTAGCTCTTTGCAAAAGAGAGATATTGGCAAGGAAAAGCTGTCTTGTACCTTTGCATTTTTCTCACAAACGAAGGACACTAGAAAGAAAATTTTAAAGCCTACTGTTAGGCCATCATCTACAAGACATAGCCCTGAATTTTCCAATGCGTAGCTCTTTGCAAAAGAGAGATATTGGCAAGGAAAAGCTATCTTGTACCTTTGCATTTTTCTCCCAAATGAAGGACACTAGAAAGATAATTTTAAAGCCTCCTGTTAGGCCATCATCTACACGACATAGCCCTGAATTTTCCAATGCGCAGCTCTTTGCAAAAGAGAGATATTGGCAAGGAAAAGCTGTCTTGTACCTTTGCATTTTTCTCCCAAACGAAGGACACTAGAAAGATAATTTTAAAGCCTCCTGTTAGGCCATCATCTACACGACATAGCCCTGAATTTTCCAATGCACAGCTCTTTGCAAAAGAGAGATATTGGCAAGGAAAAGCTGTCTTGTACCTTTGCATTTTTCTCCCAAACGAAGGACACTAGAAAGAAAATTTTAAAGCCTCCTGTTAGGCCATCATCTACACGGCATAGCCCTGAATTTTCCAATGCGCAGCTCTTTGCAAAGGAGAGATATTGGCAAGGAAAAGCTGTCTTGTACCTTTGCATTTTTCTCCCAAACGAAGGACACTAGAATGAAAATTTTAAAGCCTCCTGATAGTGCTTCATCTACACGGTATAGCCCTGAATTTTCCAATGCGCAGCTCTTTGCAAAAGAGAGATATTGGCAAGGAAAAGCTGTCTTGTACCTTTGCATTTTTCTCCCAAACGAAGGACACTAGAAAGATAATTTTAAAGCCTCCTGTTAGGCCATCATCTACACGACATAGCCCTGAATTTTCCAATGCGCAGCTCTTTGCAAAAGAGAGATATTGGCAAGGAAAAGCTGTCTTGTACCTTTGCATTTTTCTCCCAAACGAAGGACACTAGAAAGAAAATTTTAAATCCTCCTGTTAGGCCATCATCTACATGACATAGCCCTGAATTTTCCAATGCGCAGCTCTTTGCAAAAGAGAGATATTGGCAAGGAAAAGCTGTCTTGTACCTTTGCATTTTTCTCCCAAACGAAGGACACTAGAAAGAAAATTTTCAAGCCTCCTGTTAGGCCATCATCTACACGGCATAGCCCTGAATTTTCCAATGCGCAGCTCTTTGCAAAAGAGAGATATTGGCAAGGAAAAGCTGTCTTGTACCTTTGCATTTTTCTCCCAAACGAAGGACACTAGAATGAAAATTTGAAAGCCTCCTGTTAGTACTTCATCTACACGGCATAGCCCTGAATTTTCCAATGCGTAGCTCTTTGCAAAAGAGAGATATTGGTAAGGAAAAGCTGTCTTGTACCTTTGCATTTTTCTCCCAAACGAAGGACACTAGAAAGAAAATTTTAAAGCCTCCTGTTAGTGCTTCATCTACACGGTATAGCCCTGAATTTTCCAATGCCCAGCTCTTTGCAAAAGAGAGATATTGGCAAGGAAAAGCTGTCTTGTACCTTTGCATTTTTCTCCCATACGAAGGACACTAGAAAGAAAATTTTAAAGCCTCCTGTTAGGCCATCATCTACACGACATAGCCCTGAATTTTCCAATGCGCAGCTCTTTGCAAAAGAGAGATATTGGCAAGGAAAAGCTGTCTTGTACCTTTGCATTTTTCTCCCAAACGAAGGACACTAGAAAGATAATTTTAAAGGCTCCTGTTAGGCCATCATCTACACGACATAGCCCTGAATTTTCCAATGCACAGCTCTTTGCAAAAGAGAGATATTGGCAAGGAAAAGCTGTCTTGTACCTTTGCATTTTTCTCCCAAACGAAGGACACTAGAAAGAAAATTTTAAAGCCTCCTGTTAGGCAATCATCTACACGGCATAGCCCTGAATTTTCCAATGCGCAGCTCTTTGCAAAGGAGAGATATTGGCAAGGAAAAGCTGTCTTGTACCTTTGCATTTTTCTCCCAAACGAAGGACACTAGAATGAAAATTTTAAAGCCTCCTGATAGTGCTTCATCTACACGGTATAGCCCTGAATTTTCCAATGCGCAGCTCTTTGCAAAAGAGAGATATTGGCAAGGAAAAGCTGTCTTGTACCTTTGCATTTTTCTCCCAAACGAAGGACACTAGAAAGAAAATGTTAAAGCCTACTGTTAGGCCATCATCTACAAGACATAGCCCTGAATTTTCCAATGCGTAGCTCTTTGCAAAAGAGAGATATTGGCAAGGAAAAGCTGTCTTGTACCTTTGCATTTTTCTCCCAAACGAAGGACACTAGAAAGATAATTTTAAAGCCTCCTGTTAGGCCATCATCTACACGACATAGCCCTGAATTTTCCAATGCGCAGCTCTTTGCAAAAGAGAGATATTGGCAAGGAAAAGCTGTCTTTACCTTTGCATTTTTCTCCCAAACGAAGGACACTAGAAAGATAATTTTAAAGCCTCCTGTTAGGCCATCATCTACACGACATAGCCCTGAATTTTCCAATGCGTAGCTCTTTGCAAAAGAGAGATATTGGCAAGGAAAAGCTGTCTTGTACCTTTGCATTTTTCTCCCAAACGAAGGACACTAGAAAGAAAATTTTAAAGCCTCCTGTTAGGCCATCATCTACACGACATAGCCCTGACTTTTCCAATGCGTAGCTCTTTGCAAAAGAGAGATATTGGCAAGGAAAAGCTGTCTTGTACCTTTGCATTTTTCTCCCAAACGAAGGACACTAGAAAGAAAATTTTAAAGCCTACTGTTAGGCCATCATCTACAAGACATAGCCCTGAATTTTCCAATGCGTAGCTCTTTGCAAAAGAGAGATATTGGCAAGGAAAAGCTGTCTTGTACCTTTGCATTTTTCTCCCAAACGAAGGACACTAGAAAGAAAATTTTAAAGCCTACTGTTAGGCCATCATCTACAAGACATAGCCCTGAATTTTCCAATGCGTAGCTCTTTGCAAAAGAGAGATATTGGCAAGGAAAAGCTGTCTTGTACCTTTGCATTTTTCTCCCAAACGAAGGACACTAGAAAGATAATTTTAAAGCCTCCTGTTAGGCCATCATCTACACGACATAGCCCTGAATTTTCCAATGCACAGCTCTTTGCAAAAGAGAGATATTGGCAAGGAATAGCTGTCTTGTACCTTTGCATTTTTCTCCCAAACGAAGGACACTAGAAAGAAAATTTTCAAGCCTCCTGTTAGGCCATCATCTACACGGCATAGCCCTGAATTTTCCAATGCGCAGCTCTTTGCAAAAGAGAGATATTGGCAAGGAAAAGCTGTCTTGTACCTTTGCATTTTTCTCCCAAACGAAGGACACTAGAAAGAAAATTTGAAAGCCTCCTGTTAGTGCTTCATCTACACGGCATAGCCCTGAATTTTCCAATGCGTAGCTCTTTGCAAAAGAGAGATATTGGTAAGGAAAAGCTGTCTTGTACCTTTGCATTTTTCTCCCAAACGAAGGACACTAGAAAGAAAATTTTAAAGCCTCCTGTTAGTGCTTCATCTACACGGTATAGCCCTGAATTTTCCAATGCCCAGCTCTTTGCAAAAGAGAGATATTGGCAAGGAAAAGCTGTCTTGTACCTTTGCATTTTTCTCCCATACGAAGGACACTAGAAAGAAAATTTTAAAGCCTCCTGTTAGGCCATCATCTACACGACATAGCCCTGAATTTTCCAATGCGCAGCTCTTTGCAAAAGAGAGATATGGGCAAGGAAAAGCTGTCTTGTACCTTTGCATTTTTCTCCCAAACGAAGGACACTAGAATGAAAATTTGAAAGCCTCCTGTTAGTACTTCATCTACACGGCATAGCCCTGAATTTTCCAATGCGTAGCTCTTTGCAAAAGAGAGATATTGGTAAGGAAAAGCTGTCTTGTACCTTTGCATTTTTCTCCCAAACGAAGGACACTAGAAAGAAAATTTTAAAGCCTCCTGTTAGTGCTTCATCTACACGGTATAGCCCTGAATTTTCCAATGCCCAGCTCTTTGCAAAAGAGAGATATTGGCAAGGAAAAGCTGTCTTGTACCTTTGCATTTTTCTCCCATACGAAGGACACTAGAAATAAAATTTTAAAGCCTCCTGTTAGGCCATCATCTACACGACATAGCCCTGAATTTTCCAATGCGCAGCTCTTTGCAAAAGAGAGATATTGGCAAGGAAAAGCTGTCTTGTACCTTTGCATTTTTCTCCCAAACGAAGGACACTAGAAAGATAATTTTAAAGCCTCCTGTTAGGCCATCATCTACACGACATAGCCCTGAATTTTCCAATGCACAGCTCTTTGCAAAAGAGAGATATTGGCAAGGAAAAGCTGTCTTGTACCTTTGCATTTTTCTCCCAAACGAAGGACACTAGAAAGAAAATTTTAAAGCCTCCTGTTAGGCCATCATCTACACGGCATAGCCCTGAATTTTCCAATGCGCAGCTCTTTGCAAAGGAGAGATATTGGCAAGGAAAAGCTGTCTTGTACCTTTGCATTTTTCTCCCAAACGAAGGACACTAGAATGAAAATTTTAAAGCCTCCTGACAGTGCTTCATCTACACGGTATAGCCCTGAATTTTCCAATGCGCAGCTCTTTGCAAAAGAGAGATATTGGCAAGGAAAAGCTGTCTTGTACCTTTGCATTTTTCTCCCAAACGAAGGACACTAGAAAGAAAATGTTAAAGCCTACTGTTAGGCCATCATCTACAAGACATAGCCCTGAATTTTCCAATGCGTAGCTCTTTGCAAAAGAGAGATATTGGCAAGGAAAAGCTGTCTTGTACCTTTGCATTTTTCTCCCAAACGAAGGACACTAGAAAGATAATTTTAAAGCCTCCTGTTAGGCCATCATCTACACGACATAGCCCTGAATTTTCCAATGCGCAGCTCTTTGCAAAAGAGAGATATTGGCAAGGAAAAGCTGTCTTTACCTTTGCATTTTTCTCCCAAACGAAGGACACTAGAAAGATAATTTTAAAGCCTCCTGTTAGGCCATCATCTACACGACATAGCCCTGAATTTTCCAATGCGTAGCTCTTTGCAAAAGAGAGATATTGGCAAGGAAAAGCTGTCTTGTACCTTTGCATTTTTCTCCCAAACGAAGGACACTAGAAAGAAAATTTTAAAGCCTCCTGTTAGGCCATCATCTACACGACATAGCCCTGACTTTTCCAATGCGTAGCTCTTTGCAAAAGAGAGATATTGGCAAGGAAAAGCTGTCTTGTACCTTTGCATTTTTCTCCCAAACGAAGGACACTAGAAAGAAAATTTTAAAGCCTACTGTTAGGCCATCATCTACAAGACATAGCCCTGAATTTTCCAATGCGTAGCTCTTTGCAAAAGAGAGATATTGGCAAGGAAAAGCTGTCTTGTACCTTTGCATTTTTCTCCCAAACGAAGGACACTAGAAAGAAAATTTTAAAGCCTACTGTTAGGCCATCATCTACAAGACATAGCCCTGAATTTTCCAATGCGTAGCTCTTTGCAAAAGAGAGATATTGGCAAGGAAAAGCTGTCTTGTACCTTTGCATTTTTCTCCCAAACGAAGGACACTAGAAAGATAATTTTAAAGCCTCCTGTTAGGCCATCATCTACACGACATAGCCCTGAATTTTCCAATGCGCAGCTCTTTGCAAAAGAGAGATATTGGCAAGGAAAAGCTGTCTTGTACCTTTGCATTTTTCTCCCAAACGAAGGACACTAGAAAGAAAATTTTCAAGCCTCCTGTTAGGCCATCATCTACACGGCATAGCCCTGAATTTTCCAATGCGCAGCTCTTTGCAAAAGAGAGATATTGGCAAGGAAAAGCTGTCTTGTACCTTTGCATTTTTCTCCCAAACGAAGGACACTAGAAAGAAAATTTGAAAGCCTCCTGTTAGTGCTTCATCTACACGGCATAGCCCTGAATTTTCCAATGCGTAGCTCTTTGCAAAAGAGAGATATTGGTAAGGAAAAGCTGTCTTGTACCTTTGCATTTTTCTCCCAAACGAAGGACACTAGAAAGAAAATTTTAAAGCCTCCTGTTAGTGCTTCATCTACACGGTATAGCCCTGAATTTTCCAATGCCCAGCTCTTTGCAAAAGAGAGATATTGGCAAGGAAAAGCTGTCTTGTACCTTTGCATTTTTCTCCCATACGAAGGACACTAGAAAGAAAATTTTAAAGCCTCCTGTTAGGCCATCATCTACACGACATAGCCCTGAATTTTCCAATGCGCAGCTCTTTGCAAAAGAGAGATATTGGCAAGGAAAAGCTGTCTTGTACCTTTGCATTTTTCTCCCAAACGAAGGACACTAGAAAGAAAATTTTAAAGCCTCCTGTTAGGCCATCATCTACACGGCATAGCCCTCAATTTTCCAATGCGCAGCTCTTTGCAAAAGAGAGATATTGGCAAGGAAAAGCTGTCTTTACCTTTGCATTTTTCTCCCAAACGAAGGACACTAGAAAGATAATTTTAAAGCCTCCTGTTAGGCCATCATCTACACGACATAGCGCTGAATTTTCCAATGCGTAGCTCTTTGCAAAAGAGAGATATTGGCAAGGAAAAGCTGTCTTGTACCTTTGCATTTTTCTCCCAAACGAAGGACACTAGAAAGATAATTTTAAAGCCTCCTGTTAGGCCATCATCTACACGACATAGCCCTGAATTTTCCAATGCGCAGCTCTTTGCAAAAGAGAGATATTGGCAAGGAAAAGCTGTCTTGTACCTTTGCATTTTTCTCCCATACGAAGGACACTAGAAAGAAAATTTTAAAGCCTCCTGTTAGGCCATCATCTACACGACATAGCCCTGAATTTTCCAATGCGCAGCTGTTTGCAAAAGAGAGATATTGGCAAGGAAAAGCTGTCTTGTACCATTGCATTTTTCTCCCAAACGAAGGACACTAGAAAGAAAATGTTAAAGCCTCCTGTTAGGCCATCATCTACACGACATAGCCCTGACTTTTCCAATGCGTAGCTCTTTGCAAAAGAGAGATATTGACAAGGAAAAGCTGTCTTGTACCTTTGCATTTTTCTCCCAAACGAAGGACACTAGAAAGATAATTTTAAAGCCTCCTGTTAGGCCATCATCTACACGACATAGCCCTGAATTTTTCAATGCGCAGCTCTTTGCAAAAGAGAGATATTGGCAAGGAAAAGCTGTCTTGTGCCTTTGCATTTTTCTCCCAAACGAAGGACACTAGAAAGAAAATTTTAAAGCCTACTGTTAGGCCATCATCTACAAGACATAGCCCTGAATTTTCCAATGCGTAGCTCAGTGGTTCCCAAACTTTTTTGAATCACGGCGCCCTAGAGTATCAGAATTTTTATCACGGCACCCCTAGTCCAAAAGTTTCTAATTGGGAAATTTATAAAAAATATGAAATTTAGTAAATTATGTTTATATGTCATACTTAGGTTCAGTTATGTGGTGAGGGACAAGATTTGCTTCAGTTTGTACACATATTTTATGACTGGCAGCCACCAGCACTAGTTTTTCCTATTACATGGATAATAAAAATTTTGAATTGGCCCTGGACCACCAAGCTGAGGCACCCCTGCAAGTGTCCCGCGGCACCCCAGGGTGCCACGGCACACAGTTTGGGAACCACTGGCGTAGCTCTTTGCAAAAGAGAGATATTGGCAAGGAAAAGCTGTCTTGTACCTTTGCATTTTTCTCCCAAACGAAGGACACTAGAAAGAAAATTTTAAAGCCTACTGTTAGGCCATCATCTACAAGACATAGCCCTGAATTTTCCAATGCGCAGCTCTTTGCAAAGGAGAGATATTGGCAAGGAAAAGCTGTCTTGTACCTTTGCATTTTTCTCCCAAACGAAGGACACTAGAATGAAAATTTTAAAGCCTCCTGATAGTGCTTCATCTACACGGTATAGCCCTGAATTTTACAATGCGCAGCTCTTTGCAAAAGAGAGATATTGGCAAGGAAAAGCTGTCTTGTACCTTTGCATTTTTCTCCCAAACGAAGGACACTAGAAAGAAAATTTTAAAGCCTACTGTTAGGCCATCATCTACAAGACATAGCCCTGAATTTTCCAATGCGCAGCTCTTTGCAAAGGAGAGATATTGGCAAGGAAAAGCTGTCTTGTACCTTTGCATTTTTCTCCCAAACGAAGGACACTAGAATGAAAATTTTAAAGCCTCCTGATAGTGCTTCATCTACACGGTATAGCCCTGAATTTTACAAAGCGCAGCTCTTTGCAAAAGAGAGATATTGGCAAGGAAAAGCTGTCTTGTACCTTTGCATTTTTCTCCCAAACGAAGGACACTAGAAAGAAAATGTTAAAGCCTACTGTTAGGCCATCATCTACAAGACATAGCCCTGAATTTTCCAATGCGTAGCTCTTTGCAAAAGAGAGATATTGGCAAGGAAAAGCTGTCATGTACCTTTGCATTTTTCTCCCAAACGAAGGACACTAGAAAGATAATTTTAAAGCCTCCTGTTAGGCCATCATCTACACGACATAGCCCTGAATTTTCCAATGCGCAGCTCTTTGCAAAAGAGAGATATTGGCAAGGAAAAGCTGTCTTGTACCTTTGCATTTTTCTCCCAAACGAAGGACACTAGAAAGATAATTTTAAAGCCTCCTGTTAGGCCATCATCTACACGACATAGCCCTGAATTTTCCAATGCACATCTCTTTGCAAAAGAGAGATATTGGCAAGGAAAAGCTGTCTTGTACCTTTGCATTTTTCTCCCAAACGAAGGACACTAGAAAGAAAATTTTAAAGCCTCCTGTTAGGCCATCATCTACACGGCATAGCCCTGAATTTTCCAATGCGCAGCTCTTTGCAAAGGAGAGATATTGGCAAGGAAAAGCTGTCTTGTACCTTTGCATTTTTCTCCCAAACGAAGGACACTAGAATGAAAATTTTAAAGCCTCCTGATAGTGCTTCATCTACACGGTATAGCCCTGAATTTTCCAATGCGCAGCTCTTTGCAAAAGAGAGATATTGGCAAGGAAAAGCTGTCTTGTACCTTTGCATTTTTCTCCCAAACGAAGGACACTAGAAAGATAATTTTAAAGCCTCCTGTTAGGCCATCATCTACACGACATAGCCCTGAATTTTCCAATGCGCAGCTCTTTGCAAAAGAGAGATATTGGCAAGGAAAAGCTGTCTTGTACCTTTGCATTTTTCTCCCAAACGAAGGACACTAGAAAGATAATTTTAAAGCCTCCTGTTAGGCCATCATCTACACGACATAGCCCTGAATTTTCCAATGCGCAGCTCTTTGCAAAAGAGAGATATTGGCAAGGAAAAGCTGTCTTGTACCTTTGCATTTTTCTCCCAAACGAAGGACACTAGAAAGATAATTTTAAAGCCTCCTGTTAGGCCATCATCTACACGACATAGCCCTGAATTTTCCAATGCACATCTCTTTGCAAAAGAGAGATATTGGCAAGGAAAAGCTGTCTTGTACCTTTGCATTTTTCTCCCAAACGAAGGACACTAGAATGAAAATTTTAAAGCCTCCTGATAGTGCTTCATCTACACGGTATAGCCCTGAATTTTCCAATGCGCAGCTCTTTGCAAAAGAGAGATATTGGCAAGGAAAAGCTGTCTTGTACCTTTGCATTTTTCTCCCAAACGAAGGACACTAGAAAGATAATTTTAAAGCCTCCTGTTAGGCCATCATCTACACGACATAGCCCTGAATTTTCCAATGCGCAGCTCTTTGCAAAAGAGAGATATTGGCAAGGAAAAGCTGTCTTGTACCTTTGCATTTTTCTCCCAAACGAAGGACACTAGAAAGAAAATTTTAAATCCTCCTGTTAGGCCATCATCTACATGACATAGCCCTGAATTTTCCAATGCGCAGCTCTTTGCAAAAGAGAGATATTGGCAAGGAAAAGCTGTCTTGTACCTTTGCATTTTTCTCCCAAACGAAGGACACTAGAAAGAAAATTTTCAAGCCTCCTGTTAGGCCATCATCTACACGGCATAGCCCTGAATTTTCCAATGCGCAGCTCTTTGCAAAAGAGAGATATTGGCAAGGAAAAGCTGTCTTGTACCTTTGCATTTTTCTCCCAAACGAAGGACACTAGAATGAAAATTTGAAAGCCTCCTGTTAGTACTTCATCTACACGGCATAGCCCTGAATTTTCCAATGCGTAGCTCTTTGCAAAAGAGAGATATTGGTAAGGAAAAGCTGTCTTGTACCTTTGCATTTTTCTCCCAAACGAAGGACACTAGAAAGAAAATTTTAAAGCCTCCTGTTAGTGCTTCATCTACACGGTATAGCCCTGAATTTTCCAATGCCCAGCTCTTTGCAAAAGAGAGATATTGGCAAGGAAAAACTGTCTTGTACCTTTGCATTTTTCTCCCAAACGAAGGACACTAGAAAGATAATTTTAAAGCCTCCTGTTAGGCCATCATCTACACGACATAGCCCTGAATTTTCCAATGCGTAGCTCTTTGCAAAAGAGAGATATTGGCAAGGAAAAGCTGTCTTGTACCTTTGCATTTTTCTCCCAAACGAAGGACACTAGAAAGATAATTTTAAAGCCTACTGTTAGGCCATCATCTACACGACATAGCCCTGAATTTTCCAATGCGCAGCTCTTTGCAAAAGAGAGATATTGGCAAAGAAAAGCTGTCTTGTACCTTTGCATTTTTCTCCCAAACGAAGGACACTAGAAAGATAATTTTAAAGCCTACTGTTAGGCCATCATCTACACGACATAGCCCTGAATTTTCCAATGCGCAGCTCTTTGCAAAAGAGAGATATTGGCAAAGAAAAGCTGTCTTGTACCTTTGCATTTTTCTCCCATACGAAGGACACTAGAAAGAAAATTTTAAAGCCTCATGTTAGGCCATCATCTACACGACATAGCCCTGAATTTTCCAATGCGCAGCTGTTTGCAAAAGAGAGATATTGGCAAGGAAAAGCTGTCTTGTACCTTTGCATTTTTCTCCCAAACGATGGACACTAGAAATAAAATTTTAAAGCCTCCTGTTAGGCCATCATCTACACGGCATAGCCCTGAATTTTCCAATGCGCAGCTCTTTGCAAAAGAGAGATATTGGCAAGGAAAAGCTGTCTTTACCTTTGCATTTTTCATTCCAAACGAAGGACACTAGAAAGATAATTTTAAAGCCTCCTGTTAGGCCATCATCTACACGACATAGCCCTGAATTTTCCAATGCGTAGCTCTTTGCAAATGAGAGATATTGGCAAGGAAAAGCTGTCTTGTACCTTTGCATTTTTCTCCCAAACGAAGGACACTAGAAAGATAATTTTAAAGCCTCCTGTTAGGCCATCATCTACACGACATAGCCCTGAATTTTCCAATGCGCAGCTGTTTGCAAAAGAGAGATATTGGCAAGGAAAAGATGTCTTGTACCATTGCATTTTTCTCCCAAACGAAGGACACTAGAATGAAAATTTGAAAGCCTCCTGTTAGTGCTTCATCTACACGGCATAGCCCTGAATTTTCCAATGCGTAGCTCTTTGCAAAAGAGATATTGGCAAGGAAAAGCTGTCTTGTACCTTTGCATTTTTCTCCCAAACGAAGGACACTAGAAAGAAAATTTTAAAGCCTCCTGTTAGTGCTTCATCTACACGGTATAGCCCTGAATTTTCCAATGCCCAGCTCTTTGCAAAAGAGAGATATTGGCAAGGAAAAGCTGTCTTGTACCTTTGCATTTTTCTCCCATACGAAGGACACTAGAAAGAAAATTTTAAAGCCTCCTGTTAGGCCATCATCTACACGACATAGCCCTGAATTTTCCAATGCGCAGCTCTTTGCAAAAGAGAGATATTGGCAAGGAAAAGCTGTCTTGTACCTTTGCATCTTTCACCCAAACGAAGGACACTAGAAAGATAATTTTAAAGCCTCCTGTTAGGCCATCATCTACACGACATAGCCCTGAATTTTCCAATGCGCAGCTCTTTGCAAAAGAGAGATATTGGCAAGGAAAAGCTGTCTTGTACCTTTGCATTTTTCTCCCAAACGAAGGACACTAGAAAGATAATTTTAAAGCCTCCTGTTAGGCCATCATCTACACGACATAGCCCTGAATTTTCCAATGCGCAGCTCTTTGCAAAAGAGAGATATTGGCAAGGAAAAGCTGTCTTGTACCTTTGCATTTTTCTCCCAAACGAAGGTCACTAGAAAGAAAATTTTAAAGCCTCCTGTTAGGCCATCATCTACACGACATAGCCCTGAATTTTCCAATGCGCAGCTCTTTGCAAAAGAGAGATATTGGCAAGGAAAAGTTGTCTTGTACCTTTGCATTTTTCTCCCAAACGAAGGACACTAGAAAGAAAATTTTAAAGCCTCCTGTTAGGCCATCATCTACACGACATAGCCCTGAATTTTCCAATGCGTAGCTCTTTGCAAAAGAGAGATATTGGCAAGGAAAAGCTGTCTTGTACCTTTGCATTTTTCTCCCAAACGAAGGACACTAGAAAGATAATTTTAAAGCCTCCTGTTAGGCCATCATCTACACGACATAGCCCTGAATTTTCCAATGCGCAGCTCTTTGCAAAAGAGAGATATTGGCAAGGAAAAGCTGTCTTGTACCTTTGCATTTTTCTCCCATACGAAGGACACTAGAAAGAAAATTTTAAAGCCTCATGTTAGGCCATCATCTACACGACATAGCCCTGAATTTTCCAATGCGCAGCTGTTTGCAAAAGAGAGATATTGGCAAGGAAAAGCTGTCTTGTACCATTGCATTTTTCTCCCAAACGAAGGACACTAGAAAGAAAATTTTAAAGCCTCCTGTTAGGCCATCATCTACACGGCATAGCCCTGAATTTTCCAATGCGCAGCTCTTTGCAAAAGAGAGATATTGGCAAGGAAAAGCTGTCTTTACCTTTGCATTTTTCTCCCAAACGAAGGACACTAGAAAGATAATTTTAAAGCCTCCTGTTAGGCCATCATCTACACGACATAGCCCTGAATTTTCCAATGCGTAGCTCTTTGCAAAAGAGAGATATTGGCAAGGAAAAGCTGTCTTGTACCTTTGCATTTTTCTCCCAAACGAAGGACACTAGAAAGATAATTTTAAAGCCTCCTGTTAGGCCATCATCTACACGACATAGCCCTGAATTTTCCAATGCGCAGCTGTTTGCAAAAGAGAGATATTGGCAAGGAAAAGCTGTCTTGTACCTTTGCATTTTTCTCCCAAACGAAGGACACTAGAAAGAAAATTTTAAAGCCTCCTGTTAGGCCATCATCTACACGGCATAGCCCTGAATTTTCCAATGCGCAGCTCTTTGCAAAGGAGAGATATTGGCAAGGAAAAGCTGTCTTGTACCTTTGCATTTTTCTCCCAAACGAAGGACACTAGAATGAAAATTTTAAAGCCTCCTGATAGTGCTTCATCTACACGGTATAGCCCTGAATTTTCCAATGCGCAGCTCTTTGCAAAAGAGAGATATTGGCAAGGAAAAGCTGTCTTGTACCTTTGCATTTTTCTCCCAAACGAAGGACACTAGAAAGATAATTTTAAAGCCTCCTGTTAGGCCATCATCTACACGACATAGCCCTGAATTTTCCAATGCGCAGCTCTTTGCAAAAGAGAGATATTGGCAAGGAAAAGCTGTCTTGTACCTTTGCATTTTTCTCCCAAACGAAGGACACTAGAAAGAAAATTTTAAAGCCTCCTGTTAGGCCATCATCTACACGACATAGCCCTGAATTTTCCAATGCGCAGCTCTTTGCAAAAGAGAGATATTGGCAAGGAAAAGCTGTCTTGTACCTTTGCATTTTTCTCCCAAACGAAGGTCACTAGAAAGAAAATTTTAAAGCCTCCTGTTAGGCCATCATCTACACGACATAGCCCTGAATTTTCCAATGCGCAGCTCTTTGCAAAAGAGAGATATTGGCAAGGAAAAGCTGTCTTGTACCTTTGCATTTTTCTCCCAAACGAAGGACACTAGAAAGAAAATTTTCAAGCCTCCTGTTAGGCCATCATCTACACGGCATAGCCCTGAATTTTCCAATGCGCAGCTCTTTGCAAAAGAGAGATATTGGCAAGGAAAAGCTGTCTTGTACCTTTGCATTTTTCTCCCAAACGAAGGACACTAGAAAGAAAATTTTAAAGCCTCCTGTTAGGCCATCATCTACACGACATAGCCCTGAATTTTCCAATGCGCAGCTCTTTGCAAAAGAGAGATATTGGCAAGGAAAAGCTGTCTTGTACCTTTGCATTTTTCTCCCAAACGAAGGACACTAGAATGAAAATTTTAAAGCCTCCTGATAGTGCTTCATCTACACGGTATAGCCCTGAATTTTCCAATGCGCAGCTCTTTGCAAAAGAGAGATATTGGCAAGGAAAAGCTGTCTTGTACCTTTGCATTTTTCTCCCAAACGAAGGACACTAGAAAGATAATTTTAAAGCCTCCTGTTAGGCCATCATCTACACGACATAGCCCTGAATTTTCCAATGCGCAGCTCTTTGCAAAAGAGAGATATTGGCAAGGAAAAGCTGTCTTGTACCTTTGCATTTTTCTCCCAAACGAAGGACACTAGAAAGAAAATTTTAAAGCCTCCTGTTAGGCCATCATCTACACGACATAGCCCTGAATTTTCCAATGCGCAGCTCTTTGCAAAAGAGAGATATTGGCAAGGAAAAGCTGTCTTGTACCTTTGCATTTTTCTCCCAAACGAAGGTCACTAGAAAGAAAATTTTAAAGCCTCCTGTTAGGCCATCATCTACACGACATAGCCCTGAATTTTCCAATGCGCAGCTCTTTGCAAAAGAGAGATATTGGCAAGGAAAAGCTGTCTTGTACCTTTGCATTTTTCTCCCAAACGAAGGACACTAGAAAGAAAATTTTCAAGCCTCCTGTTAGGCCATCATCTACACGGCATAGCCCTGAATTTTCCAATGCGCAGCTCTTTGCAAAAGAGAGATATTGGCAAGGAAAAGCTGTCTTGTACCTTTGCATTTTTCTCCCAAACGAAGGACACTAGAATGAAAATTTGAAAGCCTCCTGTTAGTGCTTCATCTAAATGGCATAGCCCTGAATTTTCCAATGCGTAGCTCTTTGCAAAAGAGAGATATTGGTAAGGAAAAGTTGTCTTGTACCTTTGCATTTTTCTCCCAAACGAAGGACACTAGAAAGAAAATTTTAAAGCCTCCTGTTAGGCCATCATCTACACGACATAGCCCTGAATTTTCCAATGCGCAGCTCTTTGCAAAAGAGAGATATTGGCAAGGAAAAGCTGTCTTGTACCTTTGCATTTTTCTCCCAAACGAAGGTCACTAGAAAGAAAATTTTAAAGCCTCCTGTTAGGCCATCATCTACACGACATAGCCCTGAATTTTCCAATGCGTAGCTCTTTGCAAAAGAGAGATATTGGCAAGGAAAAGCTGTCTTGTACCTTTGCATTTTTCTCCCAAACGAAGGACACTAGAAAGAAAATTTTAAAGCCTCCTGTTAGTGCTTCATCTACACGGTATAGCCCTGAATTTTCCAATGCGCAGCTCTTTGCAAAAGAGAGATATTGGCAAGGAAAAGCTGTCTTGTACCTTTGCATTTTTCTCCCAAACGAAGGACACTAGAAAGAAAATTTTAAAGCCTCCTGTTAGGCCATCATCTACACGACATAGCCCTGAATTTTCCAATGCGCAGCTCTTTGCAAAAGAGAGATATTGGCAAGGAAAAGCTGTCTTGTACCTTTGCATTTTTCTCCCAAACGAAGGACACTAGAAAGATAATTTTAAAGCCTCCTGTTAGGCCATCATCTACACGACATAGCCCTGAATTTTCCAATGCGCAGCTCTTTGCAAAAGAGAGATATTGGCAAGGAAAAGCTGTCTTGTACCTTTGCATTTTTCTCCCAAACGAAGGACACTAGAAAGATAATTTTAAAGCCTCCTGTTAGGCCATCATCTACACGACATAGCCCTGAATTTTCCAATGCGCAGCTCTTTGCAAAAGAGAGATATTGGCAAGGAAAAGCTGTTTTGTACCTTTGCATTTTTCTCCCAAACGAAGGTCACTAGAAAGAAAATTTTAAAGCCTCCTGTTAGGCCATCATCTACACGACATAGCCCTGAATTTTCCAATGCGCAGCTCTTTGCAAAAGAGAGATATTGGCAAGGAAAAGCTGTCTTGTACCTTTGCATTTTTCTCCCAAACGAAGGACACTAGAAAGAAAATTTTAAAGCCTCCTGTTAGGCCATCATCTACACGACATAGCCCTGAATTTTCCAATGCGCAGCTCTTTGCAAAAGAGAGATATTGGCAAGGAAAAGCTGTCTTGTACCTTTGCATTTTTCTCCCAAACGAAGGACACTAGAAAGATAATTTTAAAGCCTCCTGTTAGGCCATCATCTACACGACATAGCCCTGAATTTTCCAATGCGCAGCTCTTTGCAAAAGAGAGATATTGGCAAGGAAAAGCTGTCTTGTACCTTTGCATTTTTCTCCCAAACGAAGGACACTAGAAAGAAAATTTTAAAGCCTCCTGTTACGCCATCATCTACACGACATAGCCCTGAATTTTCCAATGCGCAGCTCTTTGCAAAAGAGAGATATTGGCAAGGAAAAGCTGTCTTGTACCTTTGCATTTTTCTCCCAAACGAAGGACACTAGAAAGAAAATTTTCAAGCCTCCTGTTAGGCCATCATCTACACGGCATAGCCCTGAATTTTCCAATGCGCAGCTCTTTGCAAAAGAGAGATATTGGCAAGGAAAAGCTGTCTTGTACCATTGCATTTTTCTCCCAAACGAAGGACACTAGAATGAAAATTTGAAAGCCTCCTGTTAGTGCTTCATCTACACGGCATAGCCCTGAATTTTCCAATGCGTAGCTCTTTGCAAAAGAGAGATATTGGTAAGGAAAAGCTGTCTTGTACCTTTGCATTTTTCTCCCATACGAAGGACACTAGAAAGAAAATTTTAAAGCCTCCTGTTAGGCCATCATCTACACAACATAGCCCTGAATTTTCCAATGCGCAGCTCTTTGCAAAAGAGAGATATTGGCAAGGAAAAGCTGTCTTGTACCTTTGCATTTTTCTCCCAAACGAAGGACACTAGAAAGATAATTTTAAAGCCTCCTGTTAGGCCATCATCTACACGACATAGCCCTGAATTTTCCAATGCGCAGCTCTTTGCAAAAGAGAGATATTGGCAAGGAAAAGCTGTCTTGTACCTTTGCATTTTTCTCCCAAACGAAGGACACTAGAAAGATAATTTTAAAGCCTCCTGTTAGGCCATCATCTACACGACATAGCCCTGAATTTTCCAATGCGCAGCTCTTTGCAAAAGAGAGATATTGGCAAGGAAAAGCTGTCTTGTACCTTTGCATTTTTCTCCCAAACGAAGGTCACTAGAAAGAAAATTTTAAAGCCTCCTGTTAGGCCATCATCTACACGACATAGCCCTGAATTTTCCAATGCGCAGCTCTTTGCAAAAGAGAGATATTGGCAAGGAAAAGTTGTCATGTACCTTTGCATTTTTCTCCCAAACGAAGGACACTAGAAAGAAAATTTTAAAGCCTCCTGTTAGGCCATCATCTACACGACATAGCCCTGAATTTTCCAATGCGCAGCTCTTTGCAAAAGAGAGATATTGGCAAGGAAAAGCTGTCTTGTACCTTTGCATTTTTCTCCCATACGAAGGACACTAGAAAGAAAATTTTAAAGCCTCATGTTAGGCCATCATCTACACGACATAGCCCTGAATTTTCCAATGCGCAGCTGTTTGCAAAAGAGAGATATTGGCAAGGAAAAGCTGTCTTGTACCTTTGCATTTTTCTCCCAAACGATGGACACTAGAAAGAAAATTTTAAAGCCTCCTGTTAGGCCATCATCTACACGACATAGCCCTGAATTTTCCAATGCGCAGCTCTTTGCAAAAGAGAGATATTGGCAAGGAAAAGCTGTCTTGTACCTTTGCATTTTTCTCCCATAAGAATGACACTAGAAAGAAAATTTTAAAGCCTCATGTTAGGCCATCATCTACACGACATAGCCCTGAATTTTCCAATGCGCAGCTGTTTGCAAAAGAGAGATATTGGCAAGGAAAAGCTGTCTTGTACCTTTGCATTTTTCTCCCAAACGATGGACACTAGAAAGAAAATTTTAAAGCCTCCTGTTAGGCCATCATCTACACGGCATAGCCCTGAATTTTCCAATGCGCAGCTCTTTGCAAAAGAGAGATATTGGCAAGGAAAAGCTGTCTTTACCTTTGCATTTTTCTCCCAAACGAAGGACACTAGAAAGATAATTTTAAAGCCTCCTGTTAGGCCATCATCTACACGACATAGCCCTGAATTTTCCAATGCGTAGCTCTTTGCAAAAGAGAGATATTGGCAAGATAAAGCTGTCTTGTACCTTTGCATTTTTCTCCCAAACGAAGGACACTAGAAAGATAATTTTAAAGCCTCCTGTTAGGCCATCATCTACACGACATAGCCCTGAATTTTCCAATGCGCAGCTGTTTGCAAAAGAGAGATATTGGCAAGGAAAAGCTGTCTTGTACCATTGCATTTTTCTCCCAAACGAAGGACACTAGAAAGAAAATGTTAAAGCCTCCTGTTAGGCCATCATCTACACGACATAGCCCTGAATTTTTCAATGCGCAGCTCTTTGCAAAAGAGAGATATTGGCAAGGAAAAGCTGTCTTGTACCTTTGCATTTTTCTCCCAAACGAAGGACACTAGAAAGAAAATTTTAAAGCCTACTGTTAGGCCATCATCTACAAGACATAGCCCTGAATTTTCCAATGCGTAGCTCTTTGCAAAAGAGAGATATTGGCAAGGAAAAGCTGTCTTGTACCTTTGCATTTTTCTCCCAAACGAAGGACACTAGAAAGATAATTTTAAAGCCTCCTGTTAGGCCATCATCTACACGACATAGCCCTGAATTTTTCAATGCGCAGCTCTTTGCAAAAGAGAGATATTGGCAAGGAAAAGCTGTCTTGTACCTTTGCATTTTTCTCCCAAACGAAGGACACTAGAAAGAAAATTTTAAAGCCTACTGTTAGGCCATCATCTACAAGACATAGCCCTGAATTTTCCAATGCGTAGCTCTTTGCAAAAGAGATATATTGGCAAGGAAAAGCTGTCTTGTACCTTTGCATTTTTCTCCCAAACGAAGGACACTAGAAAGAAAATTTTAAAGCCTACTGTTAGGCCATCATCTACAAGACATAGCCCTGAATTTTCCAATGCGTAGCTCTTTGCAAAAGAGAGATATTGGCAAGGAAAAGCTGTCTTGTACCTTTGCATTTTTCTCCCAAACGAAGGACACTAGAAAGATAATTTTAAAGCCTCCTGTTAGGCCATCATCTACACAACATAGCCCTGAATTTTCCAATGCACAGCTCTTTGCAAAAGAGAGATATTGGCAAGGAAAAGCTGTCTTGTACCTTTGCATTTTTCTCCCAAACGAAGGACACTAGAAAGAAAATTTTAAAGCCTCCTGTTAGGCCATCATCTACACGGCATAGCCCTGAATTTTCCAATGCGCAGCTCTTTGCAAAGGAGAGATATTGGCAAGGAAAAGCTGTCTTGTACCTTTGCATTTTTCTCCCAAACGAAGGACACTAGAATGAAAATTTTAAAGCCTCATGATAGTGCTTCATCTACACGACATAGCCCTGAATTTTCCAATGCGTAGCTCTTTGCAAAAGAGAGATATTGGCAAGATAAAGCTGTCTTGTACCTTTGCATTTTTCTCCCAAACGAAGGACACTAGAAAGAAAATTTTAAAGCCTCCTGTTAGGCCATCATCTACAAGACATAGCCCTGAATTTTCCAATGCGTAGCTCTTTGCAAAAGAGAGATATTGGCAAGGAAAAGCTGTCTTGTACCTTTGCATTTTTCTCCCAAACGAAGGACACTAGAAAGATAATTTTAAAGCCTCCTGTTAGGCCATCATCTACACGACATAGCCCTGAATTTTTCAATGCGCAGCTCTTTGCAAAAGAGAGATATTGGCAAGGAAAAGCTGTCTTGTACCTTTGCATTTTTCTCCCAAACGAAGGACACTAGAAAGAAAATTTTAAAGCCTACTGTTAGGCCATCATCTACAAGACATAGCCCTGAATTTTCCAATGCGTAGCTCTTTGCAAAAGAGATATATTGGCAAGGAAAAGCTGTCTTGTACCTTTGCATTTTTCTCCCAAACGAAGGACACTAGAAAGAAAATTTTAAAGCCTACTGTTAGGCCATCATCTACAAGACATAGCCCTGAATTTTCCAATGCGTAGCTCTTTGCAAAAGAGAGATATTGGCAAGGAAAAGCTGTCTTGTACCTTTGCATTTTTCTCCCAAACGAAGGACACTAGAAAGATAATTTTAAAGCCTCCTGTTAGGCCATCATCTACACGACATAGCCCTGAATTTTCCAATGCGCAGCTCTTTGCAAAAGAGAGATATTGGCAAGGAAAAGCTGTCTTGTACCTTTGCATTTTTCTCCCAAACGAAGGACACTAGAAAGATAATTTTAAAGCCTCCTGTTAGGCCATCATCTACACAACATAGCCCTGAATTTTCCAATGCACAGCTCTTTGCAAAAGAGAGATATTGGCAAGGAAAAGCTGTCTTGTACCTTTGCATTTTTCTCCCAAACGAAGGACACTAGAAAGAAAATTTTAAAGCCTCCTGTTAGGCCATCATCTACACGGCATAGCCCTGAATTTTCCAATGCGCAGCTCTTTGCAAAGGAGAGATATTGGCAAGGAAAAGCTGTCTTGTACCTTTGCATTTTTCTCCCAAACGAAGGACACTAGAATGAAAATTTTAAAGCCTCATGATAGTGCTTCATCTACACGGTATAGCCCTGAATTTTCCAATGCGCAGCTCTTTGCAAAAGAGAGATATTGGCAAGGAAAAGCTGTCTTGTACCTTTGCATTTTTCTCCCAAACGAAGGACACTAGAAATATAATTTTAAAGCCTCCTGTTAGGCCATCATCTACACGACATAGCCCTGAATTTTCCAATGCGCAGCTCTTTGCAAAAGAGAGATATTGGCAAGGAAAAGCTGTCTTGTACCTTTGCATTTTTCTCCCAAACGAAGGACACTAGAAAGAAAATTTTAAAGCCTCCTGTTAGGCCATCATCTACACGACATAGCCCTGAATTTTCCAATGCGCAGCTCTTTGCAAAAGAGAGATATTGGCAAGGAAAAGCTGTCTTGTACCTTTGCATTTTTCTCCCAAACGAAGGTCACTAGAAAGAAAATTTTAAAGCCTCCTGTTAGGCCATCATCTACACGGCATAGCCCTGAATTTTCCAATGCGCAGCTCTTTGCAAAAGAGAGATATTGGCAAGGAAAAGCTGTCTTGTACCTTTGCATTTTTCTCCCAAACAAAGGACACTAGAATGAAAATTTGAAAGCCTCCTGTTAGTGCTTCATCTAAATGGCATAGCCCTGAATTTTCCAATGCGTAGCTCTTTGCAAAAGAGAGATATTGGTAAGGAAAAGCTGTCTTGTACCTTTGCATTTTTCTCCCAAACGAAGGACACTAGAAAGAAAATTTTAAAGCCTCCTGTTAGTGCTTCATCTACACGGTATAGCCCTGAATTTTCCAATGCCCAGCTCTTTGCAAAAGAGAGATATTGGCAAGGAAAAGCTGTCTTGTACCTTTGCATTTTTCTCCCATACGAAGGACACTAGAATGAAAATTTTAAAGCCTCCTGTTAGGCCATCATCTACACGACATAGCCCTGAATTTTCCAATGCGCAGCTCTTTGCAAAAGAGAGATATCGGCAAGGAAAAGCTGTCTTGTACCTTTGCATTTTTCTCCCAAACGAAGGACACTAGAAAGATAATTTTAAAGCCTCCTGTTAGGCCATCATCTACACGACATAGCCCTGAATTTTCCAATGCACAGCTCTTTGCAAAAGAGAGATATTGGCAAGGAAAAGCTGTCTTGTACCTTTGCATTTTTCTCCCAAACGAAGGACACTAGAAAGATAATTTTAAAGCCTCCTGTTAGGCCATCATCTACACGACATAGCCCTGAATTTTTCAATGCGCAGCTCTTTGCAAAAGAGAGATATTGGCAAGGAAAAGCTGTCTTGTACCTTTGCATTTTTCTCCCAAACGAAGGACACTAGAAAGAAAATTTTAAAGCCTACTGTTAGGCCATCATCAACAAGACATAGCCCTGAATTTTCCAATGCGTAGCTCTTTGCAAAAGAGAGATATTGGCAAGGAAAAGCTGTCTTGTACCTTTGCATTTTTCTCCCAAACGAAGGACACTAGAAATAAAATTTTAAAGCCTACTGTTAGGCCATCATCTACAAGACATAGCCCTGAATTTTCCAATGCGTAGCTCTTTGCAAAAGAGAGATATTGGCATGGAAAAGCTGTCTTGTACCTTTGCATTTTTCTCCCAAACGAAGGACACTAGAAAGATAATTTTAAAGCCTCCTGTTAGGCCATCATCTACACGACATAGCCCTGAATTTTCCAATGCGCAGCTCTTTGCAAAAGAGAGATATTGGCAAGGAAAAGCTGTCTTGTACCTTTGCATTTTTCTCCCAAACGAAGGACACTAGAATGAAAATTTTAAAGCCTCCTGATAGTGCTTCATCTACACGGTATAGCCCTGAATTTTCCAATGCGCAGCTCTTTGCAAAAGAGAGATATTGGCAAGGAAAAGCTGTCTTGTACCTTTGCATTTTTCTCCCAAACGAAGGACACTAGAAAGATAATTTTAAAGCCTCCTGTTAGGCCATCATCTACACGACATAGCCCTGAATTTTCCAATGCGCAGCTCTTTGCAAAAGAGAGATATTGGCAAGGAAAAGCTGTCTTGTACCTTTGCATTTTTCTCCCAAACGAAGGACACTAGAAAGAAAATTTTAAAGCCTCCTGTTAGGCCATCATCTACATGACATAGCCCTGAATTTTCCAATGCGCAGCTCTTTGCAAAAGAGAGATATTGGCAAGGAAAAGCTGTCTTGTACCTTTGCATTTTTCTCCCAAACGAAGGTCACTAGAAAGAAAATTTTAAAGCCTCCTGTTAGGCCATCATCTACACGGCATAGCCCTGAATTTTCCAAAGCGCAGCTCTTTGCAAAAGAGAGATATTGGCAAGGAAAAGCTGTCTTGTACCTTTGCATTTTTCTCCCAAACGAAGGACACTAGAATGAAAATTTGAAAGCCTCCTGTTAGTGCTTCATCTAAATGGCATAGCCCTGAATTTTCCAATGCGTAGCTCTTTGCAAAAGAGAGATATTGGTAAGGAAAAGCTGTCTTGTACCTTTGCAATTTTCTCCCAAACGAAGGACACTAGAAAGAAAATTTTAAAGCCTCCTGTTAGTGCTTCATCTACACGGTATAGCCCTGAATTTTCCAATGCCCAGCTCTTTGCAAAAGAGAGATATTGGCAAGGAAAAGCTGTCTTGTACCTTTGCATTTTTCTCCCAAACGAAGGACACTAGAAAGATAATTTTTAAGCCTCCTGTTAGGCCATCATCTACACGACATAGCCCTGAATTTTCCAATGCGCAGCTCTTTGCAAAAGAGAGATATTGGCAAGGAAAAGCTGTCTTGTACCTTTGCATTTTTCTCCCAAACGAAGGACACTAGAATGAAAATTTTAAAGCCTCCTGATAGTGCTTCATCTACACGGTATAGCCCTGAATTTTCCAATGCGCAGCTCTTTGCAAAAGAGAGATATTGGCAAGGAAAAGCTGTCTTGTACCTTTGCATTTTTCTCCCAAACAAAGGACACTAGAAAGATAATTTTAAAGCCTCCTGTTAGGCCATCATCTACACGACATAGCCCTGAATTTTCCAATGCGCAGCTCTTTGCAAAAGAGAGATATTGGCAAGGAAAAGCTGTCTTGTACCTTTGCATTTTTCTCCCAAACGAAGGACACTAGAAAGAAAATTTTAAAGCCTCCTGTTAGGCCATCATCTACACGACATAGCCCTGAATTTTCCAATGCGCAGCTCTTTGCAAAAGAGAGATATTGGCAAGGAAAAGCTGTCTTGTACCTTTGCATTTTTCTCCCAAACGAAGGTCACTAGAAAGAAAATTTTAAAGCCTCCTGTTGGGCCATCATCTACACGGCATAGCCCTGAATTTTCCAATGCGCAGCTCTTTGCAAAAGAGAGATATTGGCAAGGAAAAGCTGTCTTGTACCTTTGCATTTTTCTCCCAAACGAAGGACACTAGAATGAAAATTTGAAAGCCTCCTGTTAGTGCTTCATCTAAATGGCAGAGCCCTGAATTTTCCAATGCGTAGCTCTTTGCAAAAGAGAGATATTGGTAAGGAAAAGCTGTCTTGTACCTTTGCATTTTTCTCCCAAACGAAGGACACTAGAAAGAAAATTTTAAAGCCTCCTGTTAGTGCTTCATCTACACGGTATAGCCCTGAATTTTCCAATGCCCAGCTCTTTGCAAAAGAGAGATATTGGCAAGGAAAAGCTGTCTTGTACCTTTGCATTTTTCTCCCATACGAAGGACACTAGAATGAAAATTTTAAAGCCTCCTGTTAGGCCATCATCTACACGACATAGCCCTGAATTTTCCAATGCGCAGCTCTTTGCAAAAGAGAGATATTGGCAAGGAAAAGCTGTCTTGTACCTTTGCATTTTTCTCCCAAACGAAGGACACTAGAAAGATAATTTTAAAGCCTCCTGTTAGGCCATCATCTACACGACATAGCCCTGAATTTTCCAATGCGCAGCTCTTTGCAAAAGAGAGATATTGGCAAGGAAAAGCTGTCTTGTACCTTTGCATTTTTCTCCCAAACGAAGGACACTAGAAAGATAATTTTAAAGCCTCCTGTTAGGCCATCATCTACACGACATAGCCCTGAATTTTCCAATGCGCAGCTCTTTGCAAAAGAGAGATATTGGCAAGGAAAAGCTGTCTTGTACCATTGCATTTTTCTCCCAAACGAAGGTCACTAGAAAGAAAATTTTAAAGCCTCCTGTTAGGCCATCATCTACACGACATAGCCCTGAATTTTCCAATGCGTAGCTCTTTGCAAAAGAGAGATATTGGCAAGCAAAAGCTGTCTTGTACCTTTGCATTTTTCTCCCAAACGAAGGACACTAGAAAGAAAATTTTCAAGCCTCCTGTTAGGCCATCATCTACACGGCATAGCCCTGAATTTTCCAATGCGCAGCTCTTTGCAAAAGAGAGATTTTGGCAAGGAAAAGCTGTCTTGTACCTTTGCATTTTTCTCCCATACGAAGGACACTAGAATGAAAATTTGAAAGCCTCCTGTTAGTGCTTCATCTACACAGTATAGCCCTGAATTTTCCAATGCGTAGCTCTTTGCAAAAGAGAGATATTGGTAAGGAAAAGCTGTCTTGTACCTTTGCATTTTTCTCCCAAACGAAGGACACTAGAAAGAAAATTTTAAAGCCTCCTGTTAGTGCTTCATCTACACGGTATAGCCCTGAATTTTCCAATGCGCAGCTCTTTGCAAAAGAGAGATATTGGCAAGGAAAAGCTGTCTTGTACCTTTGCATTTTTCTCCCAAACGAAGGACACTAGAAAGAAAATTTTAAAGCCTCCTGTTAGGCCATCATCTACACGACATAGCCCTGAATTTTCCAATGCGCAGCTCTTTGCAAAAGAGAGATATTGGCAAGGAAAAGCTGTCTTGTACCTTTGCATTTTTCTCCCAAACGAAGGACACTAGAAAGATAATTTTAAAGCCTCCTGTTAGGCCATCATCTACACGACATAGCCCTGAATTTTCCAATGCGTAGCTCTTTGCAAAAGAGAGATATTGGCAAGGAAAAGCTGTCTTGTACCTTTGCATTTTTCTCCCAAACGAAGGTCACTAGAAAGAAAATTTTAAAGCCTCCTGTTAGGCCATCATCTACACGACATAGCCCTGAATTTTCCAATGCGCAGCTCTTTGCAAAAGAGAGATATTGGCAAGGAAAAGCTGTCTTGTACCTTTGCATTTTTCTCCCAAACGAAGGTCACTAGAAAGAAAATTTTAAAGCCTCCTGTTAGGCCATCATCTACACGACATAGCCCTGAATTTTCCAATGCGCAGCTCTTTGCAAAAGAGAGATATTGGCAAGGAAAAGTTGTCATGTACCTTTGCATTTTTCTCCCAAACGAAGGACACTAGAAAGAAAATTTTAAAGCCTCCTGTTAGGCCATCATCTACACGACATAGCCCTGAATTTTCCAATGCGCAGCTCTTTGCAAAAGAGAGATATTGGCAAGGAAAAGCTGTCTTGTACCTTTGCATTTTTCTCCCATAAGAATGACACTAGAAAGAAAATTTTAAAGCCTCATGTTAGGCCATCATCTACACGACATAGCCCTGAATTTTCCAATGCGCAGCTGTTTGCAAAAGAGAGATATTGGCAAGGAAAAGCTGTCTTGTACCTTTGCATTTTTCTCCCAAACGATGGACACTAGAAAGAAAATTTTAAAGCCTCCTGTTAGGCCATCATCTACACGACATAGCCCTGAATTTTCCAATGCGCAGCTGTTTGCAAAAGAGAGATATTGGCAAGGAAAAGCTGTCTTGTACCATTGCATTTTTCTCCCAAACGAAGGACACTAGAAAGAAAATGTTAAAGCCTCCTGTTAGGCCATCATCTACACGACATAGCCCTGAATTTTTCAATGCGCAGCTCTTTGCAAAAGAGAGATATTGGCAAGGAAAAGCTGTCTTGTACCTTTGCATTTTTCTCCCAAACGAAGGACACTAGAAAGAAAATTTTAAAGCCTACTGTTAGGCCATCATCTACAAGACATAGCCCTGAATTTTCCAATGCGTAGCTCTTTGCAAAAGAGAGATATTGGCAAGGAAAAGCTGTCTTGTACCTTTGCATTTTTCTCCCAAACGAAGGACACTAGAAAGATAATTTTAAAGCCTCCTGTTAGGCCATCATCTACACGACATAGCCCTGAATTTTTCAATGTGCAGCTCTTTGCAAAAGAGAGATATTGGCAAGGAAAAGCTGTCTTGTACCTTTGCATTTTTCTCCCAAACGAAGGACACTAGAAAGAAAATTTTAAAGCCTCCTGTTAGGCCATCATCTACACGACATAGCCCTGAATTTTCCAATGCGCAGCTCTTTGCAAAAGAGAGATATTGGCAAGGAAAAGCTGTCTTGTACCTTTGCATTTTTCTCCCATAAGAATGACACTAGAAAGAAAATTTTAAAGCCTCATGTTAGGCCATCATCTACACGACATAGCCCTGAATTTTCCAATGCGCAGCTGTTTGCAAAAGAGAGATATTGGCAAGGAAAAGCTGTCTTGTACCTTTGCATTTTTCTCCCAAACGATGGACACTAGAAAGAAAATTTTAAAGCCTCCTGTTAGGCCATCATCTACACGACATAGCCCTGAATTTTCCAATGCGCAGCTGTTTGCAAAAGAGAGATATTGGCAAGGAAAAGCTGTCTTGTACCATTGCATTTTTCTCCCAAACGAAGGACACTAGAAAGAAAATGTTAAAGCCTCCTGTTAGGCCATCATCTACACGACATAGCCCTGAATTTTTCAATGCGCAGCTCTTTGCAAAAGAGAGATATTGGCAAGGAAAAGCTGTCTTGTACCTTTGCATTTTTCTCCCAAACGAAGGACACTAGAAAGAAAATTTTAAAGCCTACTGTTAGGCCATCATCTACAAGACATAGCCCTGAATTTTCCAATGCGTAGCTCTTTGCAAAAGAGAGATATTGGCAAGGAAAAGCTGTCTTGTACCTTTGCATTTTTCTCCCAAACGAAGGACACTAGAAAGATAATTTTAAAGCCTCCTGTTAGGCCATCATCTACACGACATAGCCCTGAATTTTTCAATGTGCAGCTCTTTGCAAAAGAGAGATATTGGCAAGGAAAAGCTGTCTTGTACCTTTGCATTTTTCTCCCAAACGAAGGACACTAGAAAGAAAATTTTAAAGCCTACTGTTAGGCCATCATCTACAAGACATAGCCCTGAATTTTCCAATGCGTAGCTCTTTGCAAAAGAGATATATTGGCAAGGAAAAGCTGTCTTGTACCTTTGCATTTTTCTCCCAAACGAAGGACACTAGAAAGAAAATTTTAAAGCCTACTGTTAGGCCATCATCTACAAGACATAGCCCTGAATTTTCCAATGCGTAGCTCTTTGCAAAAGAGAGATATTGGCAAGGAAAAGCTGTCTTGTACCTTTGCATTTTTCTCCCAAACGAAGGACACTAGAAAGATAATTTTAAAGCCTCCTGTTAGGCCATCATCTACACGACATAGCCCTGAATTTTCCAATGCGCAGCTGTTTGCAAAAGAGAGATATTGGCAAGGAAAAGCTGTCTTGTACCATTGCATTTTTCTCCCAAACGAAGGACACTAGAAAGAAAATGTTAAAGCCTCCTGTTAGGCCATCATCTACACGACATAGCCCTGAATTTTTCAATGCGCAGCTCTTTGCAAAAGAGAGATATTGGCAAGGAAAAGCTGTCTTGTACCTTTGCATTTTTCTCCCAAACGAAGGACACTAGAAAGAAAATTTTAAAGCCTACTGTTAGGCCATCATCTACAAGACATAGCCCTGAATTTTCCAATGCGTAGCTCTTTGCAAAAGAGAGATATTGGCAAGGAAAAGCTGTCTTGTACCTTTGCATTTTTCTCCCAAACGAAGGACACTAGAAAGATAATTTTAAAGCCTCCTGTTAGGCCATCATCTACACGACATAGCCCTGAATTTTTCAATGTGCAGCTCTTTGCAAAAGAGAGATATTGGCAAGGAAAAGCTGTCTTGTACCTTTGCATTTTTCTCCCAAACGAAGGACACTAGAAAGAAAATTTTAAAGCCTACTGTTAGGCCATCATCTACAAGACATAGCCCTGAATTTTCCAATGCGTAGCTCTTTGCAAAAGAGATATATTGGCAAGGAAAAGCTGTCTTGTACCTTTGCATTTTTCTCCCAAACGAAGGACACTAGAAAGAAAATTTTAAAGCCTACTGTTAGGCCATCATCTACAAGACATAGCCCTGAATTTTCCAATGCGTAGCTCTTTGCAAAAGAGAGATATTGGCAAGGAAAAGCTGTCTTGTACCTTTGCATTTTTCTCCCAAACGAAGGACACTAGAAAGATAATTTTAAAGCCTCCTGTTAGGCCATCATCTACACGACATAGCCCTGAATTTTCCAATGCGCAGCTCTTTGCAAAAGAGAGATATTGGCAAGGAAAAGCTGTCTTGTACCTTTGCATTTTTCTCCCAAACGAAGGACACTAGAAAGATAATTTAAAAGCCTCCTGTTAGGCCATCATCTACACAACATAGCCCTGAATTTTCCAATGCACAGCTCTTTGCAAAAGAGAGATATTGGCAAGGAAAAGCTGTCTTGTACCTTTGCATTTTTCTCCCAAACGAAGGACACTAGAAAGAAAATTTTAAAGCCTCATGATAGTGCTTCATCTACACGACATAGCCCTGAATTTTCCAATGCGTAGCTCTTTGCAAAAGAGAGATATTGGCAAGATAAAGCTGTCTTGTACCTTTGCATTTTTCTCCCAAACGAAGGACACTAGAAAGAAAATTTTAAAGCCTCCTGTTAGTGCTTCATCTAAATGGCATAGCCCTGAATTTTCCAATGCGTAGCTCTTTGCAAAAGAGAGATATTGGTAAGGAAAAGCTGTCTTGTACCTTTGCATTTTTCTCCCAAACGAAGGACACTAGAAAGAAAATTTTAAAGCCTCCTGTTAGTGCTTCATCTACACGGTATAGCCCTGAATTTTCCAATGCCCAGCTCTTTGCAAAAGAGAGATATTGGCAAGGAAAAGCTGTCTTGTACCTTTGCATTTTTCTCCCATACGAAGGACACTAGAATGAAAATTTTAAAGCCTCCTGTTAGGCCATCATCTACACGACATAGCCCTGAATTTTCCAATGCGCAGCTCTTTGCAAAAGAGAGATATCGGCAAGGAAAAGCTGTCTTGTACCTTTGCATTTTTCTCCCAAACGAAGGACACTAGAAAGATAATTTTAAAGCCTCCTGTTAGGCCATCATCTACACGACATAGCCCTGAATTTTCCAATGCGCAGCTCTTTGCAAAAGAGAGATATTGGCAAGGAAAAGCTGTCTTGTACCTTTGCATTTTTCTCCCAAACGAAGGACACTAGAAAGATAATTTTAAAGCCTCCTGTTAGGCCATCATCTACACGACATAGCCCTGAATTTTCCAATGCACAGCTCTTTGCAAAAGAGAGATATTGGCAAGGAAAAGCTGTCTTGTACCTTTGCATTTTTCTCCCAAACGAAGGACACTAGAAAGATAATTTTAAAGCCTCCTGTTAGGCCATCATCTACACGACATAGCCCTGAATTTTTCAATGCGCAGCTCTTTGCAAAAGAGAGATATTGGCAAGGAAAAGCTGTCTTGTACCTTTGCATTTTTCTCCCAAACGAAGGACACTAGAAAGAAAATTTTAAAGCCTACTGTTAGGCCATCATCAACAAGACATAGCCCTGAATTTTCCAATGCGTAGCTCTTTGCAAAAGAGAGATATTGGCAAGGAAAAGCTGTCTTGTACCTTTGCATTTTTCTCCCAAACGAAGGACACTAGAAAGAAAATTTTAAAGCCTACTGTTAGGCCATCATCTACAAGACATAGCCCTGAATTTTCCAATGCGTAGCTCTTTGCAAAAGAGAGATATTGGCATGGAAAAGCTGTCTTGTACCTTTGCATTTTTCTCCCAAACGAAGGACACTAGAAAGATAATTTTAAAGCCTCCTGTTAGGCCATCATCTACACGACATAGCCCTGAATTTTCCAATGCGCAGCTCTTTGCAAAAGAGAGATATTGGCAAGGAAAAGCTGTCTTGTACCTTTGCATTTTTCTCCCAAACGAAGGACACTAGAATGAAAATTTTAAAGCCTCCTGATAGTGCTTCATCTACACGGTATAGCCCTGAATTTTCCAATGCGCAGCTCTTTGCAAAAGAGAGATATTGGCAAGGAAAAGCTGTCTTGTACCTTTGCATTTTTCTCCCAAACGAAGGACACTAGAAAGATAATTTTAAAGCCTCCTGTTAGGCCATCATCTACACGACATAGCCCTGAATTTTCCAATGCGCAGCTCTTTGCAAAAGAGAGATATTGGCAAGGAAAAGCTGTCTTGTACCTTTGCATTTTTCTCCCAAACGAAGGACACTAGAAAGAAAATTTTAAATCCTCCTGTTAGGCCATCATCTACATGACATAGCCCTGAATTTTCCAATGCGCAGCTCTTTGCAAAAGAGAGATATTGGCAAGGAAAAGCTGTCTTGTACCTTTGCATTTTTCTCCCAAACGAAGGACACTAGAAAGAAAATTTTCAAGCCTCCTGTTAGGCCATCATCTACACGGCATAGCCCTGAATTTTCCAATGCGCAGCTCTTTGCAAAAGAGAGATATTGGCAAGGAAAAGCTGTCTTGTACCTTTGCATTTTTCTCCCAAACGAAGGACACTAGAATGAAAATTTGAAAGCCTCCTGTTAGTACTTCATCTACACGGCATAGCCCTGAATTTTCCAATGCGTAGCTCTTTGCAAAAGAGAGATATTGGTAAGGAAAAGCTGTCTTGTACCTTTGCATTTTTCTCCCAAACGAAGGACACTAGAAAGAAAATTTTAAAGCCTCCTGTTAGTGCTTCATCTACACGGTATAGCCCTGAATTTTCCAATGCCCAGCTCTTTGCAAAAGAGAGATATTGGCAAGGAAAAACTGTCTTGTACCTTTGCATTTTTCTCCCAAACGAAGGACACTAGAAAGATAATTTTAAAGCCTCCTGTTAGGCCATCATCTACACGACATAGCCCTGAATTTTCCAATGCGCAGCTCTTTGCAAAAGAGGGATATTGGCAAGGAAAAGTTGTCTTGTACCTTTGTATTTTTCTCCCAAACGAAGGACACTAGAAAGAAAATTTTAAAGCCTCCTGTTAGGCCATCATCTACACGACATAGCCCTGAATTTTCCAATGCGTAGCTCTTTGCAAAAGAGAGATATTGGCAAGGAAAAGCTGTCTTGTACCTTTGCATTTTTCTCCCAAACGAAGGACACTAGAAAGATAATTTTAAAGCCTACTGTTAGGCCATCATCTACACGACATAGCCCTGAATTTTCCAATGCGCAGCTCTTTGCAAAAGAGAGATATTGGCAAAGAAAAGCTGTCTTGTACCTTTGCATTTTTCTCCCAAACGAAGGACACTAGAAAGATAATTTTAAAGCCTACTGTTAGGCCATCATCTACACGACATAGCCCTGAATTTTCCAATGCGCAGCTCTTTGCAAAAGAGAGATATTGGCAAAGAAAAGCTGTCTTGTACCTTTGCATTTTTCTCCCATACGAAGGACACTAGAAAGAAAATTTTAAAGCCTCATGTTAGGCCATCATCTACACGACATAGCCCTGAATTTTCCAATGCGCAGCTGTTTGCAAAAGAGAGATATTGGCAAGGAAAAGCTGTCTTGTACCTTTGCATTTTTCTCCCAAACGATGGACACTAGAAATAAAATTTTAAAGCCTCCTGTTAGGCCATCATCTACACGGCATAGCCCTGAATTTTCCAATGCGCAGCTCTTTGCAAAAGAGAGATATTGGCAAGGAAAAGCTGTCTTTACCTTTGCATTTTTCATTCCAAACGAAGGACACTAGAAAGATAATTTTAAAGCCTCCTGTTAGGCCATCATCTACACGACATAGCCCTGAATTTTCCAATGCGCAGCTCTTTGCAAAAGAGAGATATTGGCAAGGAAAAGCTGTCTTGTACCTTTGCATTTTTCTCCCAAACGAAGGACACTAGAAAGAAAATTTTAAATCCTCCTGTTAGGCCATCATCTACATGACATAGCCCTGAATTTTCCAATGCGCAGCTCTTTGCAAAAGAGAGATATTGGCAAGGAAAAGCTGTCTTGTACCTTTGCATTTTTCTCCCAAACGAAGGACACTAGAAAGAAAATTTTCAAGCCTCCTGTTAGGCCATCATCTACACGGCATAGCCCTGAATTTTCCAATGCGCAGCTCTTTGCAAAAGAGAGATATTGGCAAGGAAAAGCTGTCTTGTACCTTTGCATTTTTCTCCCAAACGAAGGACACTAGAATGAAAATTTGAAAGCCTCCTGTTAGTACTTCATCTACACGGCATAGCCCTGAATTTTCCAATGCGTAGCTCTTTGCAAAAGAGAGATATTGGTAAGGAAAAGCTGTCTTGTACCTTTGCATTTTTCTCCCAAACGAAGGACACTAGAAAGAAAATTTTAAAGCCTCCTGTTAGTGCTTCATCTACACGGTATAGCCCTGAATTTTCCAATGCCCAGCTCTTTGCAAAAGAGAGATATTGGCAAGGAAAAACTGTCTTGTACCTTTGCATTTTTCTCCCAAACGAAGGACACTAGAAAGATAATTTTAAAGCCTCCTGTTAGGCCATCATCTACACGACATAGCCCTGAATTTTCCAATGCGCAGCTCTTTGCAAAAGAGAGATATTGGCAAGGAAAAGTTGTCTTGTACCTTTGTATTTTTCTCCCAAACGAAGGACACTAGAAAGAAAATTTTAAAGCCTCCTGTTAGGCCATCATCTACACGACATAGCCCTGAATTTTCCAATGCGTAGCTCTTTGCAAAAGAGAGATATTGGCAAGGAAAAGCTGTCTTGTACCTTTGCATTTTTCTCCCAAACGAAGGACACTAGAAAGATAATTTTAAAGCCTACTGTTAGGCCATCATCTACACGACATAGCCCTGAATTTTCCAATGCGCAGCTCTTTGCAAAAGAGAGATATTGGCAAAGAAAAGCTGTCTTGTACCTTTGCATTTTTCTCCCAAACGAAGGACACTAGAAAGATAATTTTAAAGCCTACTGTTAGGCCATCATCTACACGACATAGCCCTGAATTTTCCAATGCGCAGCTCTTTGCAAAAGAGAGATATTGGCAAAGAAAAGCTGTCTTGTACCTTTGCATTTTTCTCCCATACGAAGGACACTAGAAAGAAAATTTTAAAGCCTCATGTTAGGCCATCATCTACACGACATAGCCCTGAATTTTCCAATGCGCAGCTGTTTGCAAAAGAGAGATATTGGCAAGGAAAAGCTGTCTTGTACCTTTGCATTTTTCTCCCAAACGATGGACACTAGAAATAAAATTTTAAAGCCTCCTGTTAGGCCATCATCTACACGGCATAGCCCTGAATTTTCCAATGCGCAGCTCTTTGCAAAAGAGAGATATTGGCAAGGAAAAGCTGTCTTTACCTTTGCATTTTTCATTCCAAACGAAGGACACTAGAAAGATAATTTTAAAGCCTCCTGTTAGGCCATCATCTACACGACATAGCCCTGAATTTTCCAATGCGTAGCTCTTTGCAAATGAGAGATATTGGCAAGGAAAAGCTGTCTTGTACCTTTGCATTTTTCTCCCAAACGAAGGACACTAGAAAGATAATTTTAAAGCCTCCTGTTAGGCCATCATCTACACGACATAGCCCTGAATTTTCCAATGCGCAGCTGTTTGCAAAAGAGAGATATTGGCAAGGAAAAGATGTCTTGTACCATTGCATTTTTCTCCCAAACGAAGGACACTAGAATGAAAATTTGAAAGCCTCCTGTTAGTGCTTCATCTACACGGCATAGCCCTGAATTTTCCAATGCGTAGCTCTTTGCAAAAGAGAGATATTGGTAAGGAAAAGCTGTCTTGTACCTTTGCATTTTTCTCCCAAATGAAGGACACTAGAAAGAAAATTTTAAAGCCTCCTGTTAGTGCTTCATCTACACGGTATAGCCCTGAATTTTCCAATGCCCAGCTCTTTGCAAAAGAGAGATATTGGCAAGGAAAAGCTGTCTTGTACCTTTGCATTTTTCTCCCATACGAAGGACACTAGAAAGAAAATTTTAAAGCCTCCTGTTAGGCCATCATCTACACGACATAGCCCTGAATTTTCCAATGCGCAGCTCTTTGCAAAAGAGAGATATTGGCAAGGAAAAGCTGTCTTGTACCTTTGCATCTTTCACCCAAACGAAGGACACTAGAAAGATAATTTTAAAGCCTCCTGTTAGGCCATCATCTACACGACATAGCCCTGAATTTTCCAATGCGCAGCTCTTTGCAAAAGAGAGATATTGGCAAGGAAAAGCTGTCTTGTACCTTTGCATTTTTCTCCCAAACGAAGGACACTAGAAAGATAATTTTAAAGCCTCCTGTTAGGCCATCATCTACACGACATAGCCCTGAATTTTCCAATGCGCAGCTCTTTGCAAAAGAGAGATATTGGCAAGGAAAAGCTGTCTTGTACCTTTGCATTTTTCTCCCAAACGAAGGTCACTAGAAAGAAAATTTTAAAGCCTCCTGTTAGGCCATCATCTACACGACATAGCCCTGAATTTTCCAATGCGCAGCTCTTTGCAAAAGAGAGATATTGGCAAGGAAAAGTTGTCTTGTACCTTTGCATTTTTCTCCCAAACGAAGGACACTAGAAAGAAAATTTTAAAGCCTCCTGTTAGGCCATCATCTACACGACATAGCCCTGAATTTTCCAATGCGTAGCTCTTTGCAAAAGAGAGATATTGGCAAGGAAAAGCTGTCTTGTACCTTTGCATTTTTCTCCCAAACGAAGGACACTAGAAAGATAATTTTAAAGCCTCCTGTTAGGCCATCATCTACACGACATAGCCCTGAATTTTCCAATGCGCAGCTCTTTGCAAAAGAGAGATATTGGCAAGGAAAAGCTGTCTTGTACCTTTGCATTTTTCTCCCATACGAAGGACACTAGAAAGAAAATTTTAAAGCCTCATGTTAGGCCATCATCTACACGACATAGCCCTGAATTTTCCAATGCGCAGCTGTTTGCAAAAGAGAGATATTGGCAAGGAAAAGCTGTCTTGTACCATTGCATTTTTCTCCCAAACGAAGGACACTAGAAAGAAAATTTTAAAGCCTCCTGTTAGGCCATCATCTACACGGCATAGCCCTGAATTTTCCAATGCGCAGCTCTTTGCAAAAGAGAGATATTGGCAAGGAAAAGCTGTCTTTACCTTTGCATTTTTCTCCCAAACGAAGGACACTAGAAAGATAATTTTAAAGCCTCCTGTTAGGCCATCATCTACACGACATAGCCCTGAATTTTCCAATGCGTAGCTCTTTGCAAAAGAGAGATATTGGCAAGGAAAAGCTGTCTTGTACCTTTGCATTTTTCTCCCAAACGAAGGACACTAGAAAGATAATTTTAAAGCCTCCTGTTAGGCCATCATCTACACGACATAGCCCTGAATTTTCCAATGCGCAGCTGTTTGCAAAAGAGAGATATTGGCAAGGAAAAGCTGTCTTGTACCTTTGCATTTTTCTCCCAAACGAAGGACACTAGAAAGAAAATTTTAAAGCCTCCTGTTAGGCCATCATCTACACGGCATAGCCCTGAATTTTCCAATGCGCAGCTCTTTGCAAAGGAGAGATATTGGCAAGGAAAAGCTGTCTTGTACCTTTGCATTTTTCTCCCAAACGAAGGACACTAGAATGAAAATTTTAAAGCCTCCTGATAGTGCTTCATCTACACGGTATAGCCCTGAATTTTCCAATGCGCAGCTCTTTGCAAAAGAGAGATATTGGCAAGGAAAAGCTGTCTTGTACCTTTGCATTTTTCTCCCAAACGAAGGACACTAGAAAGATAATTTTAAAGCCTCCTGTTAGGCCATCATCTACACGACATAGCCCTGAATTTTCCAATGCGCAGCTCTTTGCAAAAGAGAGATATTGGCAAGGAAAAGCTGTCTTGTACCTTTGCATTTTTCTCCCAAACGAAGGACACTAGAAAGAAAATTTTAAAGCCTCCTGTTAGGCCATCATCTACACGACATAGCCCTGAATTTTCCAATGCGCAGCTCTTTGCAAAAGAGAGATATTGGCAAGGAAAAGCTGTCTTGTACCTTTGCATTTTTCTCCCAAACGAAGGTCACTAGAAAGAAAATTTTAAAGCCTCCTGTTAGGCCATCATCTACACGACATAGCCCTGAATTTTCCAATGCGCAGCTCTTTGCAAAAGAGAGATATTGGCAAGGAAAAGCTGTCTTGTACCTTTGCATTTTTCTCCCAAACGAAGGACACTAGAAAGAAAATTTTCAAGCCTCCTGTTAGGCCATCATCTACACGGCATAGCCCTGAATTTTCCAATGCGCAGCTCTTTGCAAAAGAGAGATATTGGCAAGGAAAAGCTGTCTTGTACCTTTGCATTTTTCTCCCAAACGAAGGACACTAGAAAGAAAATTTTAAAGCCTCCTGTTAGGCCATCATCTACACGACATAGCCCTGAATTTTCCAATGCGCAGCTCTTTGCAAAAGAGAGATATTGGCAAGGAAAAGCTGTCTTGTACCTTTGCATTTTTCTCCCAAACGAAGGACACTAGAATGAAAATTTTAAAGCCTCCTGATAGTGCTTCATCTACACGGTATAGCCCTGAATTTTCCAATGCGCAGCTCTTTGCAAAAGAGAGATATTGGCAAGGAAAAGCTGTCTTGTACCTTTGCATTTTTCTCCCAAACGAAGGACACTAGAAAGATAATTTTAAAGCCTCCTGTTAGGCCATCATCTACACGACATAGCCCTGAATTTTCCAATGCGCAGCTCTTTGCAAAAGAGAGATATTGGCAAGGAAAAGCTGTCTTGTACCTTTGCATTTTTCTCCCAAACGAAGGACACTAGAAAGAAAATTTTAAAGCCTCCTGTTAGGCCATCATCTACACGACATAGCCCTGAATTTTCCAATGCGCAGCTCTTTGCAAAAGAGAGATATTGGCAAGGAAAAGCTGTCTTGTACCTTTGCATTTTTCTCCCAAACGAAGGTCACTAGAAAGAAAATTTTAAAGCCTCCTGTTAGGCCATCATCTACACGACATAGCCCTGAATTTTCCAATGCGCAGCTCTTTGCAAAAGAGAGATATTGGCAAGGAAAAGCTGTCTTGTACCTTTGCATTTTTCTCCCAAACGAAGGACACTAGAAAGAAAATTTTCAAGCCTCCTGTTAGGCCATCATCTACACGGCATAGCCCTGAATTTTCCAATGCGCAGCTCTTTGCAAAAGAGAGATATTGGCAAGGAAAAGCTGTCTTGTACCTTTGCATTTTTCTCCCAAACGAAGGACACTAGAATGAAAATTTGAAAGCCTCCTGTTAGTGCTTCATCTAAATGGCATAGCCCTGAATTTTCCAATGCGTAGCTCTTTGCAAAAGAGAGATATTGGTAAGGAAAAGTTGTCTTGTACCTTTGCATTTTTCTCCCAAACGAAGGACACTAGAAAGAAAATTTTAAAGCCTCCTGTTAGGCCATCATCTACACGACATAGCCCTGAATTTTCCAATGCGCAGCTCTTTGCAAAAGAGAGATATTGGCAAGGAAAAGCTGTCTTGTACCTTTGCATTTTTCTCCCAAACGAAGGTCACTAGAAAGAAAATTTTAAAGCCTCCTGTTAGGCCATCATCTACACGACATAGCCCTGAATTTTCCAATGCGTAGCTCTTTGCAAAAGAGAGATATTGGCAAGGAAAAGCTGTCTTGTACCTTTGCATTTTTCTCCCAAACGAAGGACACTAGAAAGAAAATTTTAAAGCCTCCTGTTAGTGCTTCATCTACACGGTATAGCCCTGAATTTTCCAATGCGCAGCTCTTTGCAAAAGAGAGATATTGGCAAGGAAAAGCTGTCTTGTACCTTTGCATTTTTCTCCCAAACGAAGGACACTAGAAAGAAAATTTTAAAGCCTCCTGTTAGGCCATCATCTACACGACATAGCCCTGAATTTTCCAATGCGCAGCTCTTTGCAAAAGAGAGATATTGGCAAGGAAAAGCTGTCTTGTACCTTTGCATTTTTCTCCCAAACGAAGGACACTAGAAAGATAATTTTAAAGCCTCCTGTTAGGCCATCATCTACACGACATAGCCCTGAATTTTCCAATGCGCAGCTCTTTGCAAAAGAGAGATATTGGCAAGGAAAAGCTGTCTTGTACCTTTGCATTTTTCTCCCAAACGAAGGACACTAGAAAGATAATTTTAAAGCCTCCTGTTAGGCCATCATCTACACGACATAGCCCTGAATTTTCCAATGCGCAGCTCTTTGCAAAAGAGAGATATTGGCAAGGAAAAGCTGTTTTGTACCTTTGCATTTTTCTCCCAAACGAAGGTCACTAGAAAGAAAATTTTAAAGCCTCCTGTTAGGCCATCATCTACACGACATAGCCCTGAATTTTCCAATGCGCAGCTCTTTGCAAAAGAGAGATATTGGCAAGGAAAAGCTGTCTTGTACCTTTGCATTTTTCTCCCAAACGAAGGACACTAGAAAGAAAATTTTAAAGCCTCCTGTTAGGCCATCATCTACACGACATAGCCCTGAATTTTCCAATGCGCAGCTCTTTGCAAAAGAGAGATATTGGCAAGGAAAAGCTGTCTTGTACCTTTGCATTTTTCTCCCAAACGAAGGACACTAGAAAGATAATTTTAAAGCCTCCTGTTAGGCCATCATCTACACGACATAGCCCTGAATTTTCCAATGCGCAGCTCTTTGCAAAAGAGAGATATTGGCAAGGAAAAGCTGTCTTGTACCTTTGCATTTTTCTCCCAAACGAAGGACACTAGAAAGAAAATTTTAAAGCCTCCTGTTACGCCATCATCTACACGACATAGCCCTGAATTTTCCAATGCGCAGCTCTTTGCAAAAGAGAGATATTGGCAAGGAAAAGCTGTCTTGTACCTTTGCATTTTTCTCCCAAACGAAGGTAACTAGAAAGAAAATTTTAAAGCCTCCTGTTAGGCCATCATCTACACGACATAGCCCTGAATTTTCCAATGCGCAGCTCTTTGCAAAAGAGAGATATTGGCAAGGAAAAGCTGTCTTGTACCTTTGCATTTTTCTCCCAAACGAAGGACACTAGAAAGAAAATTTTCAAGCCTCCTGTTAGGCCATCATCTACACGGCATAGCCCTGAATTTTCCAATGCGCAGCTCTTTGCAAAAGAGAGATATTGGCAAGGAAAAGCTGTCTTGTACCATTGCATTTTTCTCCCAAACGAAGGACACTAGAATGAAAATTTGAAAGCCTCCTGTTAGTGCTTCATCTACACGGCATAGCCCTGAATTTTCCAATGCGTAGCTCTTTGCAAAAGAGAGATATTGGTAAGGAAAAGCTGTCTTGTACCTTTGCATTTTTCTCCCATACGAAGGACACTAGAAAGAAAATTTTAAAGCCTCCTGTTAGGCCATCATCTACACAACATAGCCCTGAATTTTCCAATGCGCAGCTCTTTGCAAAAGAGAGATATTGGCAAGGAAAAGCTGTCTTGTACCTTTGCATTTTTCTCCCAAACGAAGGACACTAGAAAGATAATTTTAAAGCCTCCTGTTAGGCCATCATCTACACGACATAGCCCTGAATTTTCCAATGCGCAGCTCTTTGCAAAAGAGAGATATTGGCAAGGAAAAGCTGTCTTGTACCTTTGCATTTTTCTCCCAAACGAAGGACACTAGAAAGATAATTTTAAAGCCTCCTGTTAGGCCATCATCTACACGACATAGCCCTGAATTTTCCAATGCGCAGCTCTTTGCAAAAGAGAGATATTGGCAAGGAAAAGCTGTCTTGTACCTTTGCATTTTTCTCCCAAACGAAGGTCACTAGAAAGAAAATTTTAAAGCCTCCTGTTAGGCCATCATCTACACGACATAGCCCTGAATTTTCCAATGCGCAGCTCTTTGCAAAAGAGAGATATTGGCAAGGAAAAGTTGTCATGTACCTTTGCATTTTTCTCCCAAACGAAGGACACTAGAAAGAAAATTTTAAAGCCTCCTGTTAGGCCATCATCTACACGACATAGCCCTGAATTTTCCAATGCGCAGCTCTTTGCAAAAGAGAGATATTGGCAAGGAAAAGCTGTCTTGTACCTTTGCATTTTTCTCCCATACGAAGGACACTAGAAAGAAAATTTTAAAGCCTCATGTTAGGCCATCATCTACACGACATAGCCCTGAATTTTCCAATGCGCAGCTGTTTGCAAAAGAGAGATATTGGCAAGGAAAAGCTGTCTTGTACCTTTGCATTTTTCTCCCAAACGATGGACACTAGAAAGAAAATTTTAAAGCCTCCTGTTAGGCCATCATCTACACGACATAGCCCTGAATTTTCCAATGCGCAGCTCTTTGCAAAAGAGAGATATTGGCAAGGAAAAGCTGTCTTGTACCTTTGCATTTTTCTCCCATAAGAATGACACTAGAAAGAAAATTTTAAAGCCTCATGTTAGGCCATCATCTACACGACATAGCCCTGAATTTTCCAATGCGCAGCTGTTTGCAAAAGAGAGATATTGGCAAGGAAAAGCTGTCTTGTACCTTTGCATTTTTCTCCCAAACGATGGACACTAGAAAGAAAATTTTAAAGCCTCCTGTTAGGCCATCATCTACACGGCATAGCCCTGAATTTTCCAATGCGCAGCTCTTTGCAAAAGAGAGATATTGGCAAGGAAAAGCTGTCTTTACCTTTGCATTTTTCTCCCAAACGAAGGACACTAGAAAGATAATTTTAAAGCCTCCTGTTAGGCCATCATCTACACGACATAGCCCTGAATTTTCCAATGCGTAGCTCTTTGCAAAAGAGAGATATTGGCAAGATAAAGCTGTCTTGTACCTTTGCATTTTTCTCCCAAACGAAGGACACTAGAAAGATAATTTTAAAGCCTCCTGTTAGGCCATCATCTACACGACATAGCCCTGAATTTTCCAATGCGCAGCTCTTTGCAAAAGAGAGATATTGGCAAGGAAAAGCTGTCTTGTACCATTGCATTTTTCTCCCAAACGAAGGACACTAGAAAGAAAATGTTAAAGCCTCCTGTTAGGCCATCATCTACACGACATAGCCCTGAATTTTTCAATGCGCAGCTCTTTGCAAAAGAGAGATATTGGCAAGGAAAAGCTGTCTTGTACCTTTGCATTTTTCTCCCAAACGAAGGACACTAGAAAGAAAATTTTAAAGCCTACTGTTAGGCCATCATCTACAAGACATAGCCCTGAATTTTCCAATGCGTAGCTCTTTGCAAAAGAGAGATATTGGCAAGGAAAAGCTGTCTTGTACCTTTGCATTTTTCTCCCAAACGAAGGACACTAGAAAGATAATTTTAAAGCCTCCTGTTAGGCCATCATCTACACGACATAGCCCTGAATTTTTCAATGCGCAGCTCTTTGCAAAAGAGAGATATTGGCAAGGAAAAGCTGTCTTGTACCTTTGCATTTTTCTCCCAAACGAAGGACACTAGAAAGAAAATTTTAAAGCCTACTGTTAGGCCATCATCTACAAGACATAGCCCTGAATTTTCCAATGCGTAGCTCTTTGCAAAAGAGATATATTGGCAAGGAAAAGCTGTCTTGTACCTTTGCATTTTTCTCCCAAACGAAGGACACTAGAAAGAAAATTTTAAAGCCTACTGTTAGGCCATCATCTACAAGACATAGCCCTGAATTTTCCAATGCGTAGCTCTTTGCAAAAGAGAGATATTGGCAAGGAAAAGCTGTCTTGTACCTTTGCATTTTTCTCCCAAACGAAGGACACTAGAAAGATAATTTTAAAGCCTCCTGTTAGGCCATCATCTACACGACATAGCCCTGAATTTTCCAATGCGCAGCTCTTTGCAAAAGAGAGATATTGGCAAGGAAAAGCTGTCTTGTACCTTTGCATTTTTCTCCCAAACGAAGGACACTAGAAAGATAATTTTAAAGCCTCCTGTTAGGCCATCATCTACACAACATAGCCCTGAATTTTCCAATGCACAGCTCTTTGCAAAAGAGAGATATTGGCAAGGAAAAGCTGTCTTGTACCTTTGCATTTTTCTCCCAAACGAAGGACACTAGAAAGAAAATTTTAAAGCCTCCTGTTAGGCCATCATCTACACGGCATAGCCCTGAATTTTCCAATGCGCAGCTCTTTGCAAAGGAGAGATATTGGCAAGGAAAAGCTGTCTTGTACCTTTGCATTTTTCTCCCAAACGAAGGACACTAGAATGAAAATTTTAAAGCCTCATGATAGTGCTTCATCTACACGACATAGCCCTGAATTTTCCAATGCGTAGCTCTTTGCAAAAGAGAGATATTGGCAAGATAAAGCTGTCTTGTACCTTTGCATTTTTCTCCCAAACGAAGGACACTAGAAAGAAAATTTTAAAGCCTCCTGTTAGGCCATCATCTACAAGACATAGCCCTGAATTTTCCAATGCGTAGCTCTTTGCAAAAGAGAGATATTGGCAAGGAAAAGCTGTCTTGTACCTTTGCATTTTTCTCCCAAACGAAGGACACTAGAAAGATAATTTTAAAGCCTCCTGTTAGGCCATCATCTACACGACATAGCCCTGAATTTTTCAATGCGCAGCTCTTTGCAAAAGAGAGATATTGGCAAGGAAAAGCTGTCTTGTACCTTTGCATTTTTCTCCCAAACGAAGGACACTAGAAAGAAAATTTTAAAGCCTACTGTTAGGCCATCATCTACAAGACATAGCCCTGAATTTTCCAATGCGTAGCTCTTTGCAAAAGAGATATATTGGCAAGGAAAAGCTGTCTTGTACCTTTGCATTTTTCTCCCAAACGAAGGACACTAGAAAGAAAATTTTAAAGCCTACTGTTAGGCCATCATCTACAAGACATAGCCCTGAATTTTCCAATGCGTAGCTCTTTGCAAAAGAGAGATATTGGCAAGGAAAAGCTGTCTTGTACCTTTCCATTTTTCTCCCAAACGAAGGACACTAGAAAGATAATTTTAAAGCCTCCTGTTAGGCCATCATCTACACGACATAGCCCTGAATTTTCCAATGCGCAGCTCTTTGCAAAAGAGAGATATTGGCAAGGAAAAGCTGTCTTGTACCTTTGCATTTTTCTCCCAAACGAAGGACACTAGAAAGATAATTTTAAAGCCTCCTGTTAGGCCATCATCTACACAACATAGCCCTGAATTTTCCAATGCACAGCTCTTTGCAAAAGAGAGATATTGGCAAGGAAAAGCTGTCTTGTACCTTTGCATTTTTCTCCCAAACGAAGGACACTAGAAAGAAAATTTTAAAGCCTCCTGTTAGGCCATCATCTACACGGCATAGCCCTGAATTTTCCAATGCGCAGCTCTTTGCAAAGGAGAGATATTGGCAAGGAAAAGCTGTCTTGTACCTTTGCATTTTTCTCCCAAACGAAGGACACTAGAATGAAAATTTTAAAGCCTCATGATAGTGCTTCATCTACACGGTATAGCCCTGAATTTTCCAATGCGCAGCTCTTTGCAAAAGAGAGATATTGGCAAGGAAAAGCTGTCTTGTACCTTTGCATTTTTCTCCCAAACGAAGGACACTAGAAATATAATTTTAAAGCCTCCTGTTAGGCCATCATCTACACGACATAGCCCTGAATTTTCCAATGCGCAGCTCTTTGCAAAAGAGAGATATTGGCAAGGAAAAGCTGTCTTGTACCTTTGCATTTTTCTCCCAAACGAAGGACACTAGAAAGAAAATTTTAAAGCCTCCTGTTAGGCCATCATCTACACGACATAGCCCTGAATTTTCCAATGCGCAGCTCTTTGCAAAAGAGAGATATTGGCAAGGAAAAGCTGTCTTGTACCTTTGCATTTTTCTCCCAAACGAAGGTCACTAGAAAGAAAATTTTAAAGCCTCCTGTTAGGCCATCATCTACACGGCATAGCCCTGAATTTTCCAATGCGCAGCTCTTTGCAAAAGAGAGATATTGGCAAGGAAAAGCTGTCTTGTACCTTTGCATTTTTCTCCCAAACAAAGGACACTAGAATGAAAATTTGAAAGCCTCCTGTTAGTGCTTCATCTAAATGGCATAGCCCTGAATTTTCCAATGCGTAGCTCTTTGCAAAAGAGAGATATTGGTAAGGAAAAGCTGTCTTGTACCTTTGCATTTTTCTCCCAAACGAAGGACACTAGAAAGAAAATTTTAAAGCCTCCTGTTAGTGCTTCATCTACACGGTATAGCCCTGAATTTTCCACTGCCCAGCTCTTTGCAAAAGAGAGATATTGGCAAGGAAAAGCTGTCTTGTACCTTTGCATTTTTCTCCCATACGAAGGACACTAGAATGAAAATTTTAAAGCCTCCTGTTAGGCCATCATCTACACGACATAGCCCTGAATTTTCCAATGCGCAGCTCTTTGCAAAAGAGAGATATCGGCAAGGAAAAGCTGTCTTGTACCTTTGCATTTTTCTCCCAAACGAAGGACACTAGAAAGATAATTTTAAAGCCTCCTGTTAGGCCATCATCTACACGACATAGCCCTGAATTTTCCAATGCGCAGCTCTTTGCAAAAGAGAGATATTGGCAAGGAAAAGCTGTCTTGTACCTTTGCATTTTTCTCCCAAACGAAGGACACTAGAAAGATAATTTTAAAGCCTCCTGTTAGGCCATCATCTACACGACATAGCCCTGAATTTTTCAATGCGCAGCTCTTTGCAAAAGAGAGATATTGGCAAGGAAAAGCTGTCTTGTACCTTTGCATTTTTCTCCCAAACGAAGGACACTAGAAAGAAAATTTTAAAGCCTACTGTTAGGCCATCATCAACAAGACATAGCCCTGAATTTTCCAATGCGTAGCTCTTTGCAAAAGAGAGATATTGGCAAGGAAAAGCTGTCTTGTACCTTTGCATTTTTCTCCCAAACGAAGGACACTAGAAAGAAAATTTTAAAGCCTACTGTTAGGCCATCATCTACAAGACATAGCCCTGAATTTTCCAATGCGTAGCTCTTTGCAAAAGAGAGATATTGGCATGGAAAAGCTGTCTTGTACCTTTGCATTTTTCTCCCAAACGAAGGACACTAGAAAGATAATTTTAAAGCCTCCTGTTAGGCCATCATCTACACGACATAGCCCTGAATTTTCCAATGCGCAGCTCTTTGCAAAAGAGAGATATTGGCAAGGAAAAGCTGTCTTGTACCTTTGCATTTTTCTCCCAAACGAAGGACACTAGAATGAAAATTTTAAAGCCTCCTGATAGTGCTTCATCTACACGGTATAGCCCTGAATTTTCCAATGCGCAGCTCTTTGCAAAAGAGAGATATTGGCAAGGAAAAGCTGTCTTGTACCTTTGCATTTTTCTCCCAAACGAAGGACACTAGAAAGATAATTTTAAAGCCTCCTGTTAGGCCATCATCTACACGACATAGCCCTGAATTTTCCAATGCGCAGCTCTTTGCAAAAGAGAGATATTGGCAAGGAAAAGCTGTCTTGTACCTTTGCATTTTTCTCCCAAACGAAGGACACTAGAAAGAAAATTTTAAAGCCTCCTGTTAGGCCATCATCTACATGACATAGCCCTGAATTTTCCAATGCGCAGCTCTTTGCAAAAGAGAGATATTGGCAAGGAAAAGCTGTCTTGTACCTTTGCATTTTTCTCCCAAACGAAGGTCACTAGAAAGAAAATTTTAAAGCCTCCTGTTAGGCCATCATCTACACGGCATAGCCCTGAATTTTCCAAAGCGCAGCTCTTTGCAAAAGAGAGATATTGGCAAGGAAAAGCTGTCTTGTACCTTTGCATTTTTCTCCCAAACGAAGGACACTAGAATGAAAATTTGAAAGCCTCCTGTTAGTGCTTCATCTAAATGGCATAGCCCTGAATTTTCCAATGCGTAGCTCTTTGCAAAAGAGAGATATTGGTAAGGAAAAGCTGTCTTGTACCTTTGCAATTTTCTCCCAAACGAAGGACACTAGAAAGAAAATTTTAAAGCCTCCTGTTAGTGCTTCATCTACACGGTATAGCCCTGAATTTTCCAATGCCCAGCTCTTTGCAAAAGAGAGATATTGGCAAGGAAAAGCTGTCTTGTACCTTTGCATTTTTCTCCCAAACGAAGGACACTAGAAAGATAATTTTTAAGCCTCCTGTTAGGCCATCATCTACACGACATAGCCCTGAATTTTCCAATGCGCAGCTCTTTGCAAAAGAGAGATATTGGCAAGGAAAAGCTGTCTTGTACCTTTGCATTTTTCTCCCAAACGAAGGACACTAGAATGAAAATTTTAAAGCCTCCTGATAGTGCTTCATCTACACGGTATAGCCCTGAATTTTCCAATGCGCAGCTCTTTGCAAAAGAGAGATATTGGCAAGGAAAAGCTGTCTTGTACCTTTGCATTTTTCTCCCAAACAAAGGACACTAGAAAGATAATTTTAAAGCCTCCTGTTAGGCCATCATCTACACGACATAGCCCTGAATTTTCCAATGCGCAGCTCTTTGCAAAAGAGAGATATTGGCAAGGAAAAGCTGTCTTGTACCTTTGCATTTTTCTCCCAAACGAAGGACACTAGAAAGAAAATTTTAAAGCCTCCTGTTAGGCCATCATCTACACGACATAGCCCTGAATTTTCCAATGCGCAGCTCTTTGCAAAAGAGAGATATTGGCAAGGAAAAGCTGTCTTGTACCTTTGCATTTTTCTCCCAAACGAAGGTCACTAGAAAGAAAATTTTAAAGCCTCCTGTTGGGCCATCATCTACACGGCATAGCCCTGAATTTTCCAATGCGCAGCTCTTTGCAAAAGAGAGATATTGGCAAGGAAAAGCTGTCTTGTACCTTTGCATTTTTCTCCCAAACGAAGGACACTAGAATGAAAATTTGAAAGCCTCCTGTTAGTGCTTCATCTAAATGGCAGAGCCCTGAATTTTCCAATGCGTAGCTCTTTGCAAAAGAGAGATATTGGTAAGGAAAAGCTGTCTTGTACCTTTGCATTTTTCTCCCAAACGAAGGACACTAGAAAGAAAATTTTAAAGCCTCCTGTTAGTGCTTCATCTACACGGTATAGCCCTGAATTTTCCAATGCCCAGCTCTTTGCAAAAGAGAGATATTGGCAAGGAAAAGCTGTCTTGTACCTTTGCATTTTTCTCCCATACGAAGGACACTAGAATGAAAATTTTAAAGCCTCCTGTTAGGCCATCATCTACACGACATAGCCCTGAATTTTCCAATGCGCAGCTCTTTGCAAAAGAGAGATATTGGCAAGGAAAAGCTGTCTTGTACCTTTGCATTTTTCTCCCAAACGAAGGACACTAGAAAGATAATTTTAAAGCCTCCTGTTAGGCCATCATCTACACGACATAGCCCTGAATTTTCCAATGCGCAGCTCTTTGCAAAAGAGAGATATTGGCAAGGAAAAGCTGTCTTGTACCTTTGCATTTTTCTCCCAAACGAAGGACACTAGAAAGATAATTTTAAAGCCTCCTGTTAGGCCATCATCTACACGACATAGCCCTGAATTTTCCAATGCGCAGCTCTTTGCAAAAGAGAGATATTGGCAAGGAAAAGCTGTCTTGTACCATTGCATTTTTCTCCCAAACGAAGGTCACTAGAAAGAAAATTTTAAAGCCTCCTGTTAGGCCATCATCTACACGACATAGCCCTGAATTTTCCAATGCGTAGCTCTTTGCAAAAGAGAGATATTGGCAAGCAAAAGCTGTCTTGTACCTTTGCATTTTTCTCCCAAACGAAGGACACTAGAAAGAAAATTTTCAAGCCTCCTGTTAGGCCATCATCTACACGGCATAGCCCTGAATTTTCCAATGCGCAGCTCTTTGCAAAAGAGAGATTTTGGCAAGGAAAAGCTGTCTTGTACCTTTGCATTTTTCTCCCATACGAAGGACACTAGAATGAAAATTTGAAAGCCTCCTGTTAGTGCTTCATCTACACAGTATAGCCCTGAATTTTCCAATGCGTAGCTCTTTGCAAAAGAGAGATATTGGTAAGGAAAAGCTGTCTTGTACCTTTGCATTTTTCTCCCAAACGAAGGACACTAGAAAGAAAATTTTAAAGCCTCCTGTTAGTGCTTCATCTACACGGTATAGCCCTGAATTTTCCAATGCGCAGCTCTTTGCAAAAGAGAGATATTGGCAAGGAAAAGCTGTCTTGTACCTTTGCATTTTTCTCCCAAACGAAGGACACTAGAAAGAAAATTTTAAAGCCTCCTGTTAGGCCATCATCTACACGACATAGCCCTGAATTTTCCAATGCGCAGCTCTTTGCAAAAGAGAGATATTGGCAAGGAAAAGCTGTCTTGTACCTTTGCATTTTTCTCCCAAACGAAGGACACTAGAAAGATAATTTTAAAGCCTCCTGTTAGGCCATCATCTACACGACATAGCCCTGAATTTTCCAATGCGTAGCTCTTTGCAAAAGAGAGATATTGGCATGGAAAAGCTGTCTTGTACCTTTGCATTTTTCTCCCAAACGAAGGTCACTAGAAAGAAAATTTTAAAGCCTCCTGTTAGGCCATCATCTACACGACATAGCCCTGAATTTTCCAATGCGCAGCTCTTTGCAAAAGAGAGATATTGGCAAGGAAAAGCTGTCTTGTACCTTTGCATTTTTCTCCCAAACGAAGGTCACTAGAAAGAAAATTTTAAAGCCTCCTGTTAGGCCATCATCTACACGACATAGCCCTGAATTTTCCAATGCGCAGCTCTTTGCAAAAGAGAGATATTGGCAAGGAAAAGTTGTCATGTACCTTTGCATTTTTCTCCCAAACGAAGGACACTAGAAAGAAAATTTTAAAGCCTCCTGTTAGGCCATCATCTACACGACATAGCCCTGAATTTTCCAATGCGCAGCTCTTTGCAAAAGAGAGATATTGGCAAGGAAAAGCTGTCTTGTACCTTTGCATTTTTCTCCCATAAGAATGACACTAGAAAGAAAATTTTAAAGCCTCATGTTAGGCCATCATCTACACGACATAGCCCTGAATTTTCCAATGCGCAGCTGTTTGCAAAAGAGAGATATTGGCAAGGAAAAGCTGTCTTGTACCTTTGCATTTTTCTCCCAAACGAAGGACACTAGAATGAAAATTTTAAAGCCTCCTGATAGTGCTTCATCTACACGGTATAGCCCTGAATTTTCCAATGCGCAGCTCTTTGCAAAAGAGAGATATTGGCAAGGAAAAGCTGTCTTGTACCTTTGCATTTTTCTCCCAAACGAAGGACACTAGAAAGATAATTTTAAAGCCTCCTGTTAGGCCATCATCTACACGACATAGCCCTGAATTTTCCAATGCGTAGCTCTTTGCAAAAGAGAGATATTGGCATGGAAAAGCTGTCTTGTACCTTTGCATTTTTCTCCCAAACGAAGGTCACTAGAAAGAAAATTTTAAAGCCTCCTGTTAGGCCATCATCTACACGACATAGCCCTGAATTTTCCAATGCGCAGCTCTTTGCAAAAGAGAGATATTGGCAAGGAAAAGCTGTCTTGTACCTTTGCATTTTTCTCCCAAACGAAGGTCACTAGAAAGAAAATTTTAAAGCCTCCTGTTAGGCCATCATCTACACGACATAGCCCTGAATTTTCCAATGCGCAGCTCTTTGCAAAAGAGAGATATTGGCAAGGAAAAGTTGTCATGTACCTTTGCATTTTTCTCCCAAACGAAGGACACTAGAAAGAAAATTTTAAAGCCTCCTGTTAGGCCATCATCTACACGACATAGCCCTGAATTTTCCAATGCGCAGCTCTTTGCAAAAGAGAGATATTGGCAAGGAAAAGCTGTCTTGTACCTTTGCATTTTTCTCCCATAAGAATGACACTAGAAAGAAAATTTTAAAGCCTCATGTTAGGCCATCATCTACACGACATAGCCCTGAATTTTCCAATGCGCAGCTGTTTGCAAAAGAGAGATATTGGCAAGGAAAAGCTGTCTTGTACCTTTGCATTTTTCTCCCAAACGAAGGACACTAGAATGAAAATTTTAAAGCCTCCTGATAGTGCTTCATCTACACGGTATAGCCCTGAATTTTCCAATGCGCAGCTCTTTGCAAAAGAGAGATATTGGCAAGGAAAAGCTGTCTTGTACCTTTGCATTTTTCTCCCAAACGAAGGACACTAGAAAGATAATTTTAAAGCCTCCTGTTAGGCCATCATCTACACGACATAGCCCTGAATTTTCCAATGCGCAGCTCTTTGCAAAAGAGAGATATTGGCAAGGAAAAGCTGTCTTGTACCTTTGCATTTTTCTCCCAAACGAAGGACACTAGAAAGAAAATTTTAAAGCCTCCTGTTAGGCCATCATCTACATGACATAGCCCTGAATTTTCCAATGCGCAGCTCTTTGCAAAAGAGAGATATTGGCAAGGAAAAGCTGTCTTGTACCTTTGCATTTTTCTCCCAAACGAAGGTCACTAGAAAGAAAATTTTAAAGCCTCCTGTTAGGCCATCATCTACACGGCATAGCCCTGAATTTTCCAAAGCGCAGCTCTTTGCAAAAGAGAGATATTGGCAAGGAAAAGCTGTCTTGTACCTTTGCATTTTTCTCCCAAACGAAGGACACTAGAATGAAAATTTGAAAGCCTCCTGTTAGTGCTTCATCTAAATGGCATAGCCCTGAATTTTCCAATGCGTAGCTCTTTGCAAAAGAGAGATATTGGTAAGGAAAAGCTGTCTTGTACCTTTGCAATTTTCTCCCAAACGAAGGACACTAGAAAGAAAATTTTAAAGCCTCCTGTTAGTGCTTCATCTACACGGTATAGCCCTGAATTTTCCAATGCCCAGCTCTTTGCAAAAGAGAGATATTGGCAAGGAAAAGCTGTCTTGTACCTTTGCATTTTTCTCCCAAACGAAGGACACTAGAAAGATAATTTTTAAGCCTCCTGTTAGGCCATCATCTACACGACATAGCCCTGAATTTTCCAATGCGCAGCTCTTTGCAAAAGAGAGATATTGGCAAGGAAAAGCTGTCTTGTACCTTTGCATTTTTCTCCCAAACGAAGGACACTAGAATGAAAATTTTAAAGCCTCCTGATAGTGCTTCATCTACACGGTATAGCCCTGAATTTTCCAATGCGCAGCTCTTTGCAAAAGAGAGATATTGGCAAGGAAAAGCTGTCTTGTACCTTTGCATTTTTCTCCCAAACAAAGGACACTAGAAAGATAATTTTAAAGCCTCCTGTTAGGCCATCATCTACACGACATAGCCCTGAATTTTCCAATGCGCAGCTCTTTGCAAAAGAGAGATATTGGCAAGGAAAAGCTGTCTTGTACCTTTGCATTTTTCTCCCAAACGAAGGACACTAGAAAGAAAATTTTAAAGCCTCCTGTTAGGCCATCATCTACACGACATAGCCCTGAATTTTCCAATGCGCAGCTCTTTGCAAAAGAGAGATATTGGCAAGGAAAAGCTGTCTTGTACCTTTGCATTTTTCTCCCAAACGAAGGTCACTAGAAAGAAAATTTTAAAGCCTCCTGTTGGGCCATCATCTACACGGCATAGCCCTGAATTTTCCAATGCGCAGCTCTTTGCAAAAGAGAGATATTGGCAAGGAAAAGCTGTCTTGTACCTTTGCATTTTTCTCCCAAACGAAGGACACTAGAATGAAAATTTGAAAGCCTCCTGTTAGTGCTTCATCTAAATGGCAGAGCCCTGAATTTTCCAATGCGTAGCTCTTTGCAAAAGAGAGATATTGGTAAGGAAAAGCTGTCTTGTACCTTTGCATTTTTCTCCCAAACGAAGGACACTAGAAAGAAAATTTTAAAGCCTCCTGTTAGTGCTTCATCTACACGGTATAGCCCTGAATTTTCCAATGCCCAGCTCTTTGCAAAAGAGAGATATTGGCAAGGAAAAGCTGTCTTGTACCTTTGCATTTTTCTCCCATACGAAGGACACTAGAATGAAAATTTTAAAGCCTCCTGTTAGGCCATCATCTACACGACATAGCCCTGAATTTTCCAATGCGCAGCTCTTTGCAAAAGAGAGATATTGGCAAGGAAAAGCTGTCTTGTACCTTTGCATTTTTCTCCCAAACGAAGGACACTAGAAAGATAATTTTAAAGCCTCCTGTTAGGCCATCATCTACACGACATAGCCCTGAATTTTCCAATGCGCAGCTCTTTGCAAAAGAGAGATATTGGCAAGGAAAAGCTGTCTTGTACCTTTGCATTTTTCTCCCAAACGAAGGACACTAGAAAGATAATTTTAAAGCCTCCTGTTAGGCCATCATCTACACGACATAGCCCTGAATTTTCCAATGCGCAGCTCTTTGCAAAAGAGAGATATTGGCAAGGAAAAGCTGTCTTGTACCATTGCATTTTTCTCCCAAACGAAGGTCACTAGAAAGAAAATTTTAAAGCCTCCTGTTAGGCCATCATCTACACGACATAGCCCTGAATTTTCCAATGCGTAGCTCTTTGCAAAAGAGAGATATTGGCAAGCAAAAGCTGTCTTGTACCTTTGCATTTTTCTCCCAAACGAAGGACACTAGAAAGAAAATTTTCAAGCCTCCTGTTAGGCCATCATCTACACGGCATAGCCCTGAATTTTCCAATGCGCAGCTCTTTGCAAAAGAGAGATTTTGGCAAGGAAAAGCTGTCTTGTACCTTTGCATTTTTCTCCCATACGAAGGACACTAGAATGAAAATTTGAAAGCCTCCTGTTAGTGCTTCATCTACACAGTATAGCCCTGAATTTTCCAATGCGTAGCTCTTTGCAAAAGAGAGATATTGGTAAGGAAAAGCTGTCTTGTACCTTTGCATTTTTCTCCCAAACGAAGGACACTAGAAAGAAAATTTTAAAGCCTCCTGTTAGTGCTTCATCTACACGGTATAGCCCTGAATTTTCCAATGCGCAGCTCTTTGCAAAAGAGAGATATTGGCAAGGAAAAGCTGTCTTGTACCTTTGCATTTTTCTCCCAAACGAAGGACACTAGAAAGAAAATTTTAAAGCCTCCTGTTAGGCCATCATCTACACGACATAGCCCTGAATTTTCCAATGCGCAGCTCTTTGCAAAAGAGAGATATTGGCAAGGAAAAGCTGTCTTGTACCTTTGCATTTTTCTCCCAAACGAAGGACACTAGAAAGATAATTTTAAAGCCTCCTGTTAGGCCATCATCTACACGACATAGCCCTGAATTTTCCAATGCGTAGCTCTTTGCAAAAGAGAGATATTGGCATGGAAAAGCTGTCTTGTACCTTTGCATTTTTCTCCCAAACGAAGGTCACTAGAAAGAAAATTTTAAAGCCTCCTGTTAGGCCATCATCTACACGACATAGCCCTGAATTTTCCAATGCGCAGCTCTTTGCAAAAGAGAGATATTGGCAAGGAAAAGCTGTCTTGTACCTTTGCATTTTTCTCCCAAACGAAGGTCACTAGAAAGAAAATTTTAAAGCCTCCTGTTAGGCCATCATCTACACGACATAGCCCTGAATTTTCCAATGCGCAGCTCTTTGCAAAAGAGAGATATTGGCAAGGAAAAGTTGTCATGTACCTTTGCATTTTTCTCCCAAACGAAGGACACTAGAAAGAAAATTTTAAAGCCTCCTGTTAGGCCATCATCTACACGACATAGCCCTGAATTTTCCAATGCGCAGCTCTTTGCAAAAGAGAGATATTGGCAAGGAAAAGCTGTCTTGTACCTTTGCATTTTTCTCCCATAAGAATGACACTAGAAAGAAAATTTTAAAGCCTCATGTTAGGCCATCATCTACACGACATAGCCCTGAATTTTCCAATGCGCAGCTGTTTGCAAAAGAGAGATATTGGCAAGGAAAAGCTGTCTTGTACCTTTGCATTTTTCTCCCAAACGATGGACACTAGAAAGAAAATTTTAAAGCCTCCTGTTAGGCCATCATCTACACGGCATAGCCCTGAATTTTCCAATGCGCAGCTCTTTGCAAAAGATAGATATTGGCAAGGAAAAGCTGTCTTTACCTTTGCATTTTTCTCCCAAACGAAGGACACTAGAAAGATAATTTTAAAGCCTCCTGTTAGGCCATCATCTACACGACATAGCCCTGAATTTTCCAATGCGTAGCTCTTTGCAAAAGAGAGATATTGGCAAGATAAAGCTGTCTTGTACCTTTGCATTTTTCTCCCAAACGAAGGACACTAGAAAGATAATTTTAAAGCCTCCTGTTAGGCCATCATCTACACGACATAGCCCTGAATTTTCCAATGCGCAGCTGTTTGCAAAAGAGAGATATTGGCAAGGAAAAGCTGTCTTGTACCATTGCATTTTTCTCCCAAACGAAGGACACTAGAAAGAAAATGTTAAAGCCTCCTGTTAGGCCATCATCTACACGACATAGCCCTGAATTTTTCAATGCGCAGCTCTTTGCAAAAGAGAGATATTGGCAAGGAAAAGCTGTCTTGTACCTTTGCATTTTTCTCCCAAACGAAGGACACTAGAAAGAAAATTTTAAAGCCTCCTGTTAGGCCATCATCTACAAGAAATAGCCCTGAATTTTCCAATGCGTAGCTCTTTGCAAAAGAGAGATATTGGCAAGGAAAAGCTGTCTTGTACCTTTGCATTTTTCTCCCAAACGAAGGACACTAGAAAGATAATTTTAAAGCCTCCTGTTAGGCCATCATCTACACGACATAGCCCTGAATTTTTCAATGTGCAGCTCTTTGCAAAAGAGAGATATTGGCAAGGAAAAGCTGTCTTGTACCTTTGCATTTTTCTCCCAAATGAAGGACACTAGAAAGAAAATTTTAAAGCCTACTGTTAGGCCATCATCTACAAGACATAGCCCTGAATTTTCCAATGCGTAGCTCTTTGCAAAAGAGATATATTGGCAAGGAAAAGCTGTCTTGTACCTTTGCATTTTTCTCCCAAACGAAGGACACTAGAAAGAAAATTTTAAAGCCTACTGTTAGGCCATCATCTACAAGACATAGCCCTGAATTTTCCAATGCGTAGCTCTTTGCAAAAGAGAGATATTGGCAAGGAAAAGCTGTCTTGTACCTTTGCATTTTTCTCCCAAACGAAGGACACTAGAAAGATAATTTTAAAGCCTCCTGTTAGGCCATCATCTACACGACATAGCCCTGAATTTTCCAATGCGCAGCTCTTTGCAAAAGAGAGATATTGGCAAGGAAAAGCTGTCTTGTACCTTTGCATTTTTCTCCCAAACGAAGGACACTAGAAAGATAATTTAAAAGCCTCCTGTTAGGCCATCATCTACACAACATAGCCCTGAATTTTCCAATGCACAGCTCTTTGCAAAAGAGAGATATTGGCAAGGAAAAGCTGTCTTGTACCTTTGCATTTTTCTCCCAAACGAAGGACACTAGAAAGAAAATTTTAAAGCCTCATGATAGTGCTTCATCTACACGACATAGCCCTGAATTTTCCAATGCGTAGCTCTTTGCAAAAGAGAGATATTGGCAAGATAAAGCTGTCTTGTACCTTTGCATTTTTCTCCCAAACGAAGGACACTAGAAAGAAAATTTTAAAGCCTCCTGTTAGGCCATCATCTACAAGACATAGCCCTGAATTTTCCAATGCGTAGCTCTTTGCAAAAGAGAGATATTGGCAAGGAAAAGCTGTCTTGTACCTTTGCATTTTTCTCCCAAACGAAGGACACTAGAAAGATAATTTTAAAGCCTCCTGTTAGGCCATCATCTACACGACATAGCCCTGAATTTTTCAATGCGCAGCTCTTTGCAAAAGAGAGATATTGGCAAGGAAAAGCTGTCTTGTACCTTTGCATTTTTCTCCCAAACGAAGGACACTAGAAAGAAAATTTTAAAGCCTACTGTTAGGCCATCATCTACAAGACATAGCCCTGAATTTTCCAATGCGTAGCTCTTTGCAAAAGAGATATATTGGCAAGGAAAAGCTGTCTTGTACCTTTGCATTTTTCTCCCAAACGAAGGACACTAGAAAGAAAATTTTAAAGCCTACTGTTAGGCCATCATCTACAAGACATAGCCCTGAATTTTCCAATGCGTAGCTCTTTGCAAAAGAGAGATATTGGCAAGGAAAAGCTGTCTTGTACCTTTGCATTTTTCTCCCAAACGAAGGACACTAGAAAGATAATTTTAAAGCCTCCTGTTAGGCCATCATCTACACGACATAGCCCTGAATTTTCCAATGCGCAGCTCTTTGCAAAAGAGAGATATTGGCAAGGAAAAGCTGTCTTGTACCTTTGCATTTTTCTCCCAAACGAAGGACACTAGAAAGATAATTTTAAAGCCTCCAGTTAGGCCATCATCTACACGGCATAGCCCTGAATTTTCCAATGCGCAGCTCTTTGCAAAAGAGAGATTTTGGCAAGGAAAAGCTGTCTTGTACCTTTGCATTTTTCTCCCATACGAAGGACACTGGAATGAAAATTTGAAAGCCTCCTGTTAGTGCTTCATCTACACAGTATAGCCCTGAATTTTCCAATGCGTAGCTCTTTGCAAAAGAGAGATATTGGTAAGGAAAAGCTGTCTTGTACCTTTGCATTTTTCTCCCAAACGAAGGACACTAGAAAGAAAATTTTAAAGCCTCCTGTTAGTGCTTCATCTACACGGTATAGCCCTGAATTTTCCAATGCGCAGCTCTTTGCAAAAGAGAGATATTGGCAAGGAAAAGCTGTCTTGTACCTTTGCATTTTTCTCCCAAACGAAGGACACTAGAAAGAAAATTTTAAAGCCTCCTGTTAGGCCATCATCTACACGACATAGCCCTGAATTTTCCAATGCGCAGCTCTTTGCAAAAGAGAGATATTGGCAAGGAAAAGCTGTCTTGTACCTTTGCATTTTTCTCCCAAACGAAGGACACTAGAAAGATAATTTTAAAGCCTCCTGTTAGGCCATCATCTACACGACATAGCCCTGAATTTTCCAATGCGTAGCTCTTTGCAAAAGAGAGATATTGGCAAGGAAAAGCTGTCTTGTACCTTTGCATTTTTCTCCCAAACGAAGGTCACTAGAAAGAAAATTTTAAAGCCTCCTGTTAGGCCATCATCTACACGACATAGCCCTGAATTTTCCAATGCGCAGCTCTTTGCAAAAGAGAGATATTGGCAAGGAAAAGCTGTCTTGTACCTTTGCATTTTTCTCCCAAACGAAGGTCACTAGAAAGAAAATTTTAAAGCCTCCTGTTAGGCCATCATCTACACGACATAGCCCTGAATTTTCCAATGCGCAGCTCTTTGCAAAAGAGAGATATTGGCAAGGAAAAGTTGTCATGTACCTTTGCATTTTTCTCCCAAACGAAGGACACTAGAAAGAAAATTTTAAAGCCTCCTGTTAGGCCATCATCTACACGACATAGCCCTGAATTTTCCAATGCGCAGCTCTTTGCAAAAGAGAGATATTGGCAAGGAAAAGCTGTCTTGTACCTTTGCATTTTTCTCCCATAAGAATGACACTAGAAAGAAAATTTTAAAGCCTCATGTTAGGCCATCATCTACACGACATAGCCCTGAATTTTCCAATGCGCAGCTGTTTGCAAAAGAGAGATATTGGCAAGGAAAAGCTGTCTTGTACCTTTGCATTTTTCTCCCAAACGATGGACACTAGAAAGAAAATTTTAAAGCCTCCTGTTAGGCCATCATCTACACGGCATAGCCCTGAATTTTCCAATGCGCAGCTCTTTGCAAAAGATAGATATTGGCAAGGAAAAGCTGTCTTTACCTTTGCATTTTTCTCCCAAACGAAGGACACTAGAAAGATAATTTTAAAGCCTCCTGTTAGGCCATCATCTACACGACATAGCCCTGAATTTTCCAATGCGTAGCTCTTTGCAAAAGAGAGATATTGGCAAGATAAAGCTGTCTTGTACCTTTGCATTTTTCTCCCAAACGAAGGACACTAGAAAGATAATTTTAAAGCCTCCTGTTAGGCCATCATCTACACGACATAGCCCTGAATTTTCCAATGCGCAGCTGTTTGCAAAAGAGAGATATTGGCAAGGAAAAGCTGTCTTGTACCATTGCATTTTTCTCCCAAACGAAGGACACTAGAAAGAAAATGTTAAAGCCTCCTGTTAGGCCATCATCTACACGACATAGCCCTGAATTTTTCAATGCGCAGCTCTTTGCAAAAGAGAGATATTGGCAAGGAAAAGCTGTCTTGTACCTTTGCATTTTTCTCCCAAACGAAGGACACTAGAAAGAAAATTTTAAAGCCTACTGTTAGGCCATCATCTACAAGACATAGCCCTGAATTTTCCAATGCGTAGCTCTTTGCAAAAGAGAGATATTGGCAAGGAAAAGCTGTCTTGTACCTTTGCATTTTTCTCCCAAACGAAGGACACTAGAAAGATAATTTTAAAGCCTCCTGTTAGGCCATCATCTACACGACATAGCCCTGAATTTTTCAATGTGCAGCTCTTTGCAAAAGAGAGATATTGGCAAGGAAAAGCTGTCTTGTACCTTTGCATTTTTCTCCCAAACGAAGGACACTAGAAAGAAAATTTTAAAGCCTACTGTTAGGCCATCATCTACAAGACATAGCCCTGAATTTTCCAATGCGTAGCTCTTTGCAAAAGAGATATATTGGCAAGGAAAAGCTGTCTTGTACCTTTGCATTTTTCTCCCAAACGAAGGACACTAGAAAGAAAATTTTAAAGCCTACTGTTAGGCCATCATCTACAAGACATAGCCCTGAATTTTCCAATGCGTAGCTCTTTGCAAAAGAGAGATATTGGCAAGGAAAAGCTGTCTTGTACCTTTGCATTTTTCTCCCAAACGAAGGACACTAGAAAGATAATTTTAAAGCCTCCTGTTAGGCCATCATCTACACGACATAGCCCTGAATTTTCCAATGCGCAGCTCTTTGCAAAAGAGAGATATTGGCAAGGAAAAGCTGTCTTGTACCTTTGCATTTTTCTCCCAAACGAAGGACACTAGAAAGATAATTTAAAAGCCTCCTGTTAGGCCATCATCTACACAACATAGCCCTGAATTTTCCAATGCACAGCTCTTTGCAAAAGAGAGATATTGGCAAGGAAAAGCTGTCTTGTACCTTTGCATTTTTCTCCCAAACGAAGGACACTAGAAAGAAAATTTTAAAGCCTCATGATAGTGCTTCATCTACACGACATAGCCCTGAATTTTCCAATGCGTAGCTCTTTGCAAAAGAGAGATATTGGCAAGATAAAGCTGTCTTGTACCTTTGCATTTTTCTCCCCAACGAAGGACACTAGAAAGAAAATTTTAAAGCCTCCTGTTAGGCCATCATCTACAAGACATAGCCCTGAATTTTCCAATGCGTAGCTCTTTGCAAAAGAGAGATATTGGCAAGGAAAAGCTGTCTTGTACCTTTGCATTTTTCTCCCAAACGAAGGACACTAGAAAGATAATTTTAAAGCCTCCTGTTAGGCCATCATCTACACGACATAGCCCTGAATTTTTCAATGCGCAGCTCTTTGCAAAAGAGAGATATTGGCAAGGAAAAGCTGTCTTGTACCTTTGCATTTTTCTCCCAAACGAAGGACACTAGAAAGAAAATTTTAAAGCCTACTGTTAGGCCATCATCTACAAGACATAGCCCTGAATTTTCCAATGCGTAGCTCTTTGCAAAAGAGATATATTGGCAAGGAAAAGCTGTCTTGTACCTTTGCATTTTTCTCCCAAACGAAGGACACTAGAAAGAAAATTTTAAAGCCTACTGTTAGGCCATCATCTACAAGACATAGCCCTGAATTTTCCAATGCGTAGCTCTTTGCAAAAGAGAGATATTGGCAAGGAAAAGCTGTCTTGTACCTTTGCATTTTTCTCCCAAACGAAGGACACTAGAAAGATAATTTTAAAGCCTCCTGTTAGGCCATCATCTACACGACATAGCCCTGAATTTTCCAATGCGCAGCTCTTTGCAAAAGAGAGATATTGGCAAGGAAAAGCTGTCTTGTACCTTTGCATTTTTCTCCCAAACGAAGGACACTAGAAAGATAATTTTAAAGCCTCCAGTTAGGCCATCATCTACACAACATAGCCCTGAATTTTCCAATGCACAGCTCTTTGCAAAAGAGAGATATTGGCAAGGAAAAGCTGTCTTGTACCTTTGCATTTTTCTCCCAAACGAAGGACACTAGAAAGAAAATTTTAAAGCCTCCTGTTAGGCCATCATCTACACGGCATAGCCCTGAATTTTCCAATGCGCAGCTCTTTGCAAAGGAGAGATATTGGCAAGGAAAAGCTGTCTTGTACCTTTGCATTTTTCTCCCAAACGAAGGACACTAGAATGAAAATTTTAAAGCCTCATGATAGTGCTTCATCTACACGGTATAGCCCTGAATTTTCCAATGCGCAGCTCTTTGCAAAAGAGAGATATTGGCAAGGAAAAGCTGTCTTGTACCTTTGCATTTTTCTCCCAAACGAAGGACACTAGAAATATAATTTTAAAGCCTCCTGTTAGGCCATCATCTACACGGCATAGCCCTGAATTTTCCAATGCGCAGCTCTTTGCAAAAGAGAGATATTGGCAAGGAAAAGCTGTCTTGTACCTTTGCATTTTTCTCCCAAACAAAGGACACTAGAATGAAAATTTGAAAGCCTCCTGTCAGTGCTTCATCTAAATGGCATAGCCCTGAATTTTCCAATGCGTAGCTCTTTGCAAAAGAGAGATATTGGTAAGGAAAAGCTGTCTTGTACCTTTGCATTTTTCTCCCAAACGAAGGACACTAGAAAGAAAATTTTAAAGCCTCCTGTTAGTGCTTCATCTACACGGTATAGCCCTGAATTTTCCAATGCCCAGCTCTTTGCAAAAGAGAGATATTGGCAAGGAAAAGCTGTCTTGTACCTTTGCATTTTTCTCCCATACGAAGGACACTAGAATGAAAATTTTAAAGCCTCCTGTTAGGCCATCATCTACATGACATAGCCCTGAATTTTCCAATGCGCAGCTCTTTGCAAAAGAGAGATATCGGCAAGGAAAAGCTGTCTTGTACCTTTGCATTTTTCTCCCAAACGAAGGACACTAGAAAGAAAATTTTAAAGCCTCCTGTTAGGCCATCATCTACACGACATAGCCCTGAATTTTCTAATGCGCAGCTCTTTGCAAAAGAGAGATATTGGCAAGGAAAAGCTGTCTTGTACCTTTGCATTTTTCTCCCAAACGAAGGACACTAGAAAGATAATTTTAAAGCCTCCTGTTAGGCCATCATCTACACGACATAGCCCTGAATTTTCCAATGCGCAGCTCTTTGCAAAAGAGAGATATTGGCAAGGAAAAGCTGTCTTGTACCTTTGCATTTTTCTCCCAAACGAAGGACACTAGAAAGATAATTTTAAAGCCTCCTGTTAGGCCATCATCTACAAGACATAGCCCTGAATTTTCCAATGCGTAGCTCTTTGCAAAAGAGAGATATTGGCAAGGAAAAGCTGTCTTGTACCTTTGCATTTTTCTCCCAAACGAAGGACACTAGAAAGAAAATTTTAAAGCCTACTGTTAGGCCATCATCTACAAGACATAGCCCTGAATTTTCCAATGCGTAGCTCTTTGCAAAAGAGAGATATTGGCAAGGAAAAGCTGTCTTGTACCTTTGCATTTTTCTCCCAAACGAAGGACACTAGAAAGATAATTTTAAAGCCTCCTGTTAGGCCATCATCTACACGACATAGCCCTGAATTTTCCAATGCGCAGCTCTTTGCAAAAGAGAGATATTGGCAAGGAAAAGCTGTCTTGTACCTTTGCATTTTTCTCCCAAACGAAGGACACTAGAAAGATAATTTTAAAGCCTCCAGTTAGGCCATCATCTACACAACATAGCCCTGAATTTTCCAATGCACAGCTCTTTGCAAAAGAGAGATATTGGCAAGGAAAAGCTGTCTTGTACCTTTGCATTTTTCTCCCAAACGAAGGTCACTAGAAAGAAAATTTTAAAGCCTCCTGTTAGGCCATCATCTACACGGCATAGCCCTGAATTTTCCAATGCGCAGCTCTTTGCAAAAGAGAGATATTGGCAAGGAAAAGCTGTCTTGTACCTTTGCATTTTTCTCCCAAACAAAGGACACTAGAATGAAAATTTGAAAGCCTCCTGTCAGTGCTTCATCTAAATGGCATAGCCCTGAATTTTCCAATGCGTAGCTCTTTGCAAAAGAGAGATATTGGTAAGGAAAAGCTGTCTTGTACCTTTGCATTTTTCTCCCAAACGAAGGACACTAGAAAGAAAATTTTAAAGCCTCCTGTTAGTGCTTCATCTACACGGTATAGCCCTGAATTTTCCAATGCCCAGCTCTTTGCAAAAGAGAGATATTGGCAAGGAAAAGCTGTCTTGTACCTTTGCATTTTTCTCCCATACGAAGGACACTAGAATGAAAATTTTAAAGCCTCCTGTTAGGCCATCATCTACATGACATAGCCCTGAATTTTCCAATGCGCAGCTCTTTGCAAAAGAGAGATATCGGCAAGGAAAAGCTGTCTTGTACCTTTGCATTTTTCTCCCAAACGAAGGACACTAGAAAGAAAATTGTAAAGCCTCCTGTTAGGCCATCATCTACACGACATAGCCCTGAATTTTCTAATGCGCAGCTCTTTGCAAAAGAGAGATATTGGCAAGGAAAAGCTGTCTTGTACCTTTGCATTTTTCTCCCAAACGAAGGACACTAGAAAGATAATTTTAAAGCCTCCTGTTAGGCCATCATCTACACGACATAGCCCTGAATTTTCCAATGCGCAGCTCTTTGCAAAAGAGAGATATTGGCAAGGAAAAGCTGTCTTGTACCTTTGCATTTTTCTCCCATAAGAATGACACTAGAAAGAAAATTTTAAAGCCTCATGTTAGGCCATCATCTACACGACATAGCCCTGAATTTTCCAATGCGCAGCTGTTTGCAAAAGAGAGATATTGGCAAGGAAAAGCTGTCTTGTACCTTTGCATTTTTCTCCCAAACGATGGACACTAGAAAGAAAATTTTAAAGCCTCCTGTTAGGCCATCATCTACACGGCATAGCCCTGAATTTTCCAATGCGCAGCTCTTTGCAAAAGATAGATATTGGCAAGGAAAAGCTGTCTTTACCTTTGCATTTTTCTCCCAAACGAAGGACACTAGAAAGATAATTTTAAAGCCTCCTGTTAGGCCATCATCTACACGACATAGCCCTGAATTTTCCAATGCGTAGCTCTTTGCAAAAGAGAGATATTGGCAAGATAAAGCTGTCTTGTACCTTTGCATTTTTCTCCCAAACGAAGGACACTAGAAAGATAATTTTAAAGCCTCCTGTTAGGCCATCATCTACACGACATAGCCCTGAATTTTCCAATGCGCAGCTGTTTGCAAAAGAGAGATATTGGCAAGGAAAAGCTGTCTTGTACCATTGCATTTTTCTCCCAAACGAAGGACACTAGAAAGAAAATGTTAAAGCCTCCTGTTAGGCCATCATCTACACGACATAGCCCTGAATTTTTCAATGCGCAGCTCTTTGCAAAAGAGAGATATTGGCAAGGAAAAGCTGTCTTGTACCTTTGCATTTTTCTCCCAAACGAAGGACACTAGAAAGATAATTTTAAAGCCTCCTGTTAGGCCATCATCTACACGACATAGCCCTGAATTTTTCAATGTGCAGCTCTTTGCAAAAGAGAGATATTGGCAAGGAAAAGCTGTCTTGTACCTTTGCATTTTTCTCCCAAACGAAGGACACTAGAAAGAAAATTTTAAAGCCTACTGTTAGGCCATCATCTACAAGACATAGCCCTGAATTTTCCAATGCGTAGCTCTTTGCAAAAGAGATATATTGGCAAGGAAAAGCTGTCTTGTACCTTTGCATTTTTCTCCCAAACGAAGGACACTAGAAAGAAAATTTTAAAGCCTACTGTTAGGCCATCATCTACAAGACATAGCCCTGAATTTTCCAATGCGTAGCTCTTTGCAAAAGAGAGATATTGGCAAGGAAAAGCTGTCTTGTACCTTTGCATTTTTCTCCCAAACGAAGGACACTAGAAAGATAATTTTAAAGCCTCCTGTTAGGCCATCATCTACACGACATAGCCCTGAATTTTCCAATGCGCAGCTCTTTGCAAAAGAGAGATATTGGCAAGGAAAAGCTGTCTTGTACCTTTGCATTTTTCTCCCAAACGAAGGACACTAGAAAGATAATTTAAAAGCCTCCTGTTAGGCCATCATCTACACAACATAGCCCTGAATTTTCCAATGCACAGCTCTTTGCAAAAGAGAGATATTGGCAAGGAAAAGCTGTCTTGTACCTTTGCATTTTTCTCCCAAACGAAGGACACTAGAAAGAAAATTTTAAAGCCTCATGATAGTGCTTCATCTACACGACATAGCCCTGAATTTTCCAATGCGTAGCTCTTTGCAAAAGAGAGATATTGGCAAGATAAAGCTGTCTTGTACCTTTGCATTTTTCTCCCAAACTAAGGACACTAGAAAGAAAATTTTAAAGCCTCCTGTTAGGCCATCATCTACAAGACATAGCCCTGAATTTTCCAATGCGTAGCTCTTTGCAAAAGAGAGATATTGGCAAGGAAAAGCTGTCTTGTACCTTTGCATTTTTCTCCCAAACGAAGGACACTAGAAAGATAATTTTAAAGCCTCCTGTTAGGCCATCATCTACACGACATAGCCCTGAATTTTTCAATGCGCAGCTCTTTGCAAAAGAGAGATATTGGCAAGGAAAAGCTGTCTTGTACCTTTGCATTTTTCTCCCAAACGAAGGACACTAGAAAGAAAATTTTAAAGCCTACTGTTAGGCCATCATCTACAAGACATAGCCCTGAATTTTCCAATGCGTAGCTCTTTGCAAAAGAGATATATTGGCAAGGAAAAGCTGTCTTGTACCTTTGCATTTTTCTCCCAAACGAAGGACACTAGAAAGAAAATTTTAAAGCCTACTGTTAGGCCATCATCTACAAGACATAGCCCTGAATTTTCCAATGCGTAGCTCTTTGCAAAAGAGAGATATTGGCAAGGAAAAGCTGTCTTGTACCTTTGCATTTTTCTCCCAAACGAAGGACACTAGAAAGATAATTTTAAAGCCTCCTGTTAGGCCATCATCTACACGACATAGCCCTGAATTTTCCAATGCGCAGCTCTTTGCAAAAGAGAGATATTGGCAAGGAAAAGCTGTCTTGTACCTTTGCATTTTTCTCCCAAACGAAGGACACTAGAAAGATAATTTTAAAGCCTCCAGTTAGGCCATCATCTACACAACATAGCCCTGAATTTTCCAATGCACAGCTCTTTGCAAAAGAGAGATATTGGCAAGGAAAAGCTGTCTTGTACCTTTGCATTTTTCTCCCAAACGAAGGACACTAGAAAGAAAATTTTAAAGCCTCCTGTTAGGCCATCATCTACACGGCATAGCCCTGAATTTTCCAATGCGCAGCTCTTTGCAAAGGAGAGATATTGGCAAGGAAAAGCTGTCTTGTACCTTTGCATTTTTCTCCCAAACGAAGGACACTAGAATGAAAATTTTAAAGCCTCATGATAGTGCTTCATCTACACGGTATAGCCCTGAATTTTCCAATGCGCAGCTCTTTGCAAAAGAGAGATATTGGCAAGGAAAAGCTGTCTTGTACCTTTGCATTTTTCTCCCAAACGAAGGACACTAGAAATATAATTTTAAAGCCTCCTGTTAGGCCATCATCTACACGGCATAGCCCTGAATTTTCCAATGCGCAGCTCTTTGCAAAAGAGAGATATTGGCAAGGAAAAGCTGTCTTGTACCTTTGCATTTTTCTCCCAAACAAAGGACACTAGAATGAAAATTTGAAAGCCTCCTGTCAGTGCTTCATCTAAATGGCATAGCCCTGAATTTTCCAATGCGTAGCTCTTTGCAAAAGAGAGATATTGGTAAGGAAAAGCTGTCTTGTACCTTTGCATTTTTCTCCCAAACGAAGGACACTAGAAAGAAAATTTTAAAGCCTCCTGTTAGTGCTTCATCTACACGGTATAGCCCTGAATTTTCCAATGCCCAGCTCTTTGCAAAAGAGAGATATTGGCAAGGAAAAGCTGTCTTGTACCTTTGCATTTTTCTCCCATACGAAGGACACTAGAATGAAAATTTTAAAGCCTCCTGTTAGGCCATCATCTACATGACATAGCCCTGAATTTTCCAATGCGCAGCTCTTTGCAAAAGAGAGATATCGGCAAGGAAAAGCTGTCTTGTACCTTTGCATTTTTCTCCCAAACGAAGGACACTAGAAAGAAAATTTTAAAGCCTCCTGTTAGGCCATCATCTACACGACATAGCCCTGAATTTTCTAATGCGCAGCTCTTTGCAAAAGAGAGATATTGGCAAGGAAAAGCTGTCTTGTACCTTTGCATTTTTCTCCCAAACGAAGGACACTAGAAAGATAATTTTAAAGCCTCCTGTTAGGCCATCATCTACACGACATAGCCCTGAATTTTCCAATGCGCAGCTCTTTGCAAAAGAGAGATATTGGCAAGGAAAAGCTGTCTTGTACCTTTGCATTTTTCTCCCAAACGAAGGACACTAGAAAGATAATTTTAAAGCCTCCTGTTAGGCCATCATCTACAAGACATAGCCCTGAATTTTCCAATGCGTAGCTCTTTGCAAAAGAGAGATATTGGCAAGGAAAAGCTGTCTTGTACCTTTGCATTTTTCTCCCAAACGAAGGACACTAGAAAGAAAATTTTAAAGCCTACTGTTAGGCCATCATCTACAAGACATAGCCCTGAATTTTCCAATGCGTAGCTCTTTGCAAAAGAGAGATATTGGCAAGGAAAAGCTGTCTTGTACCTTTGCATTTTTCTCCCAAACGAAGGACACTAGAAAGATAATTTTAAAGCCTCCTGTTAGGCCATCATCTACACGACATAGCCCTGAATTTTCCAATGCGCAGCTCTTTGCAAAAGAGAGATATTGGCAAGGAAAAGCTGTCTTGTACCTTTGCATTTTTCTCCCAAACGAAGGACACTAGAAAGATAATTTTAAAGCCTCCAGTTAGGCCATCATCTACACAACATAGCCCTGAATTTTCCAATGCACAGCTCTTTGCAAAAGAGAGATATTGGCAAGGAAAAGCTGTCTTGTACCTTTGCATTTTTCTCCCAAACGAAGGTCACTAGAAAGAAAATTTTAAAGCCTCCTGTTAGGCCATCATCTACACGGCATAGCCCTGAATTTTCCAATGCGCAGCTCTTTGCAAAAGAGAGATATTGGCAAGGAAAAGCTGTCTTGTACCTTTGCATTTTTCTCCCAAACAAAGGACACTAGAATGAAAATTTGAAAGCCTCCTGTCAGTGCTTCATCTAAATGGCATAGCCCTGAATTTTCCAATGCGTAGCTCTTTGCAAAAGAGAGATATTGGTAAGGAAAAGCTGTCTTGTACCTTTGCATTTTTCTCCCAAACGAAGGACACTAGAAAGAAAATTTTAAAGCCTCCTGTTAGTGCTTCATCTACACGGTATAGCCCTGAATTTTCCAATGCCCAGCTCTTTGCAAAAGAGAGATATTGGCAAGGAAAAGCTGTCTTGTACCTTTGCATTTTTCTCCCATACGAAGGACACTAGAATGAAAATTTTAAAGCCTCCTGTTAGGCCATCATCTACATGACATAGCCCTGAATTTTCCAATGCGCAGCTCTTTGCAAAAGAGAGATATCGGCAAGGAAAAGCTGTCTTGTACCTTTGCATTTTTCTCCCAAACGAAGGACACTAGAAAGAAAATTTTAAAGCCTCCTGTTAGGCCATCATCTACACGACATAGCCCTGAATTTTCTAATGCGCAGCTCTTTGCAAAAGAGAGATATTGGCAAGGAAAAGCTGTCTTGTACCTTTGCATTTTTCTCCCAAACGAAGGACACTAGAAAGATAATTTTAAAGCCTCCTGTTAGGCCATCATCTACACGACATAGCCCTGAATTTTCCAATGCGCAGCTCTTTGCAAAAGAGAGATATTGGCAAGGAAAAGCTGTCTTGTACCTTTGCATTTTTCTCCCAAACGAAGGACACTAGAAAGATAATTTTAAAGCCTCCTGTTAGGCCATCATCTACAAGACATAGCCCTGAATTTTCCAATGCGTAGCTCTTTGCAAAAGAGAGATATTGGCAAGGAAAAGCTGTCTTGTACCTTTGCATTTTTCTCCCAAACGAAGGACACTAGAAAGAAAATTTTAAAGCCTACTGTTAGGCCATCATCTACAAGACATAGCCCTGAATTTTCCAATGCGTAGCTCTTTGCAAAAGAGAGATATTGGCAAGGAAAAGCTGTCTTGTACCTTTGCATTTTTCTCCCAAACGAAGGACACTAGAAAGATAATTTTAAAGCCTCCTGTTAGGCCATCATCTACACGACATAGCCCTGAATTTTCCAATGCGCAGCTCTTTGCAAAAGAGAGATATTGGCAAGGAAAAGCTGTCTTGTACCTTTGCATTTTTCTCCCAAACGAAGGACACTAGAAAGATAATTTTAAAGCCTCCAGTTAGGCCATCATCTACACAACATAGCCCTGAATTTTCCAATGCACAGCTCTTTGCAAAAGAGAGATATTGGCAAGGAAAAGCTGTCTTGTACCTTTGCATTTTTCTCCCAAACGAAGGACACTAGAAAGAAAATTTTAAAGCCTCCTGTTAGGCCATCATCTACACGGCATAGCCCTGAATTTTCCAATGCGCAGCTCTTTGCAAAGGAGAGATATTGGCAAGGAAAAGCTGTCTTGTACCTTTGCATTTTTCTCCCAAACGAAGGACACTAGAATGAAAATTTTAAAGCCTCATGATAGTGCTTCATCTACACGGTATAGCCCTGAATTTTCCAATGCGCAGCTCTTTGCAAAAGAGAGATATTGGCAAGGAAAAGCTGTCTTGTACCTTTGCATTTTTCTCCCAAACGAAGGACACTAGAAAGATAATTTTAAAGCCTCCTGTTAGGCCATCATCTACACGACATAGCCCTGAATTTTCCAATGCGCAGCTCTTTGCAAAAGAGAGATATTGGCAAGGAAAAGCTGTCTTGTACCTTTGCATTTTTGTCCCAAACGAAGGACACTAGAAAGAAAATTTTAAAGCCTCCTGTTAGGCCATCATCTACACGACATAGCCCTGAATTTTCCAATGCGCAGCTCTTTGCAAAAGAGAGATATTGGCAAGGAAAAGCTGTCTTGTACCTTTGCATTTTTCTCCCAAACGAAGGTCACTAGAAAGAAAATTTTAAAGCCTCCTGTTAGGCCATCATCTACACGGCATAGCCCTGAATTTTCCAATGCGCAGCTCTTTGCAAAAGAGAGATATTGGCAAGGAAAAGCTGTCTTGTACCTTTGCATTTTTCTCCCAAACAAAGGACACTAGAATGAAAATTTGAAAGCCTCCTGTCAGTGCTTCATCTAAATGGCATAGCCCTGAATTTTCCAATGCGTAGCTCTTTGCAAAAGAGAGATATTGGTAAGGAAAAGCTGTCTTGTACCTTTGCATTTTTCTCCCAAACGAAGGACACTAGAAAGAAAATTTTAAAGCCTCCTGTTAGTGCTTCATCTACACGGTATAGCCCTGAATTTTAAAATGCCCAGCTCTTTGCAAAAGAGAGATATTGGCAAGGAAAAGCTGTCTTGTACCTTTGCATTTTTCTCCCAAACAAAGGACACTAGAATGAAAATTTGAAAGCCTCCTGTCAGTGCTTCATCTAAATGGCATAGCCCTGAATTTTCCAATGCGTAGCTCTTTGCAAAAGAGAGATATTGGTAAGGAAAAGCTGTCTTGTACCTTTGCATTTTTCTCCCAAACGAAGGACACTAGAAAGATAATTTTAAAGCCTCCTGTTAGGCCATCATCTACACGACATAGCCCTGAATTTTCCAATGCGCAGCTCTTTGCAAAAGAGAGATATTGGCAAGGAAAAGCTGTCTTGTACCTTTGCATTTTTCTCCCAAACGAAGGACACTAGAAAGAAAATTTTAAAGCCTCCTGTTAGGCCATCATCTACACGACATAGCCCTGAATTTTCCAATGCGCAGCTCTTTGCAAAAGAGAGATATTGGTAAGGAAAAGCTGTCTTGTACCTTTGCATTTTTCTCCCAAACGAAGGACACTAGAAAGAAAATTTTAAAGCCTCCTGTTAGGCCATCATCTACACGGCATAGCCCTGAATTTTCCAATGCGCAGCTCTTTGCAAAAGAGAGATATTGGCAAGGAAAAGCTGTCTTGTACCTTTGCATTTTTCTCCCAAACAAAGGACACTAGAATGAAAATTTGAAAGCCTCCTGTCAGTGCTTCATCTAAATGGCATAGCCCTGAATTTTCCAATGCGTAGCTCTTTGCAAAAGAGAGATATTGGTAAGGAAAAGCTGTCTTGTACCTTTGCATTTTTCTCCCAAACGAAGGACACTAGAAAGATAATTTTAAAGCCTCCTGTTAGGCCATCATCTACACGACATAGCCCTGAATTTTCCAATGCGCAGCTCTTTGCAAAAGAGAGATATTGGCAAGGAAAAGCTGTCTTGTACCTTTGCATTTTTCTCCCAAACGAAGGACACTAGAAAGAAAATTTTAAAGCCTCCTGTTAGGCCATCATCTACACGACATAGCCCTGAATTTTCCAATGCGCAGCTCTTTGCAAAAGAGAGATATTGGCAAGGAAAAGCTGTCTTGTACCTTTGCATTTTTCTCCCAAACGAAGGTCACTAGAAAGAAAATTTTAAAGCCTCCTGTTAGGCCATCATCTACACGGCATAGCCCTGAATTTTCCAATGCGCAGCTCTTTGCAAAAGAGAGATATTGGCAAGGAAAAGCTGTCTTGTACCTTTGCATTTTTCTCCCAAACAAAGGACACTAGAATGAAAATTTGAAAGCCTCCTGTCAGTGCTTCATCTAAATGGCATAGCCCTGAATTTTCCAATGCGTAGCTCTTTGCAAAAGAGAGATATTGGTAAGGAAAAGCTGTCTTGTACCTTTGCATTTTTCTCCCAAACGAAGGACACTAGAAAGAAAATTTTAAAGCCTCCTGTTAGTGCTTCATCTACACGGTATAGCCCTGAATTTTCCAATGCCCAGCTCTTTGCAAAAGAGAGATATTGGCAAGGAAAAGCTGTCTTGTACCTTTGCATTTTTCTCCCATACGAAGGACACTAGAATGAAAATTTTAAAGCCTCCTGTTAGGCCATCATCTACATGACATAGCCCTGAATTTTCCAATGCGCAGCTCTTTGCAAAAGAGAGATATCGGCAAGGAAAAGCTGTCTTGTACCTTTGCATTTTTCTCCCAAACGAAGGACACTAGAAAGAAAATTTTAAAGCCTCCTGTTAGGCCATCATCTACACGACATAGCCCTGAATTTTCTAATGCGCAGCTCTTTGCAAAAGAGAGATATTGGCAAGGAAAAGCTGTCTTGTACCTTTGCATTTTTCTCCCAAACGAAGGACACTAGAAAGATAATTTTAAAGCCTCCTGTTAGGCCATCATCTACACGACATAGCCCTGAATTTTCCAATGCGCAGCTCTTTGCAAAAGAGAGATATTGGCAAGGAAAAGCTGTCTTGTACCTTTGCATTTTTCTCCCAAACGAAGGACACTAGAAAGATAATTTTAAAGCCTCCTGTTAGGCCATCATCTACAAGACATAGCCCTGAATTTTCCAATGCGTAGCTCTTTGCAAAAGAGAGATATTGGCAAGGAAAAGCTGTCTTGTACCTTTGCATTTTTCTCCCAAACGAAGGTCACTAGAAAGAAAATTTTAAAGCCTCCTGTTAGGCCATCATCTACACGGCATAGCCCTGAATTTTCCAATGCGCAGCTCTTTGCAAAAGAGAGATATTGGCAAGGAAAAGCTGTCTTGTACCTTTGCATTTTTCTCCCAAACAAAGGACACTAGAATGAAAATTTGAAAGCCTCCTGTCAGTGCTTCATCTAAATGGCATAGCCCTGAATTTTCCAATGCGTAGCTCTTTGCAAAAGAGAGATATTGGTAAGGAAAAGCTGTCTTGTACCTTTGCATTTTTCTCCCAAACGAAGGACACTAGAAAGAAAATTTTAAAGCCTCCTGTTAGTGCTTCATCTACACGGTATAGCCCTGAATTTTCCAATGCCCAGCTCTTTGCAAAAGAGAGATATTGGCAAGGAAAAGCTGTCTTGTACCTTTGCATTTTTCTCCCAAACAAAGGACACTAGAATGAAAATTTGAAAGCCTCCTGTCAGTGCTTCATCTAAATGGCATAGCCCTGAATTTTCCAATGCGTAGCTCTTTGCAAAAGAGAGATATTGGTAAGGAAAAGCTGTCTTGTACCTTTGCATTTTTCTCCCAAACGAAGGACACTAGAAAGATAATTTTAAAGCCTCCTGTTAGGCCATCATCTACACGACATAGCCCTGAATTTTCCAATGCGCAGCTCTTTGCAAAAGAGAGATATTGGCAAGGAAAAGCTGTCTTGTACCTTTGCATTTTTCTCCCAAACGAAGGACACTAGAAAGAAAATTTTAAAGCCTCCTGTTAGGCCATCATCTACACGACATAGCCCTGAATTTTCCAATGCGCAGCTCTTTGCAAAAGAGAGATATTGGTAAGGAAAAGCTGTCTTGTACCTTTGCATTTTTCTCCCAAACGAAGGACACTAGAAAGAAAATTTTAAAGCCTCCTGTTAGGCCATCATCTACACGGCATAGCCCTGAATTTTCCAATGCGCAGCTCTTTGCAAAAGAGAGATATTGGCAAGGAAAAGCTGTCTTGTACCTTTGCATTTTTCTCCCAAACAAAGGACACTAGAATGAAAATTTGAAAGCCTCCTGTCAGTGCTTCATCTAAATGGCATAGCCCTGAATTTTCCAATGCGTAGCTCTTTGCAAAAGAGAGATATTGGTAAGGAAAAGCTGTCTTGTACCTTTGCATTTTTCTCCCAAACGAAGGACACTAGAAAGATAATTTTAAAGCCTCCTGTTAGGCCATCATCTACACGACATAGCCCTGAATTTTCCAATGCGCAGCTCTTTGCAAAAGAGAGATATTGGCAAGGAAAAGCTGTCTTGTACCTTTGCATTTTTCTCCCAAACGAAGGACACTAGAAAGAAAATTTTAAAGCCTCCTGTTAGGCCATCATCTACACGACATAGCCCTGAATTTTCCAATGCGCAGCTCTTTGCAAAAGAGAGATATTGGCAAGGAAAAGCTGTCTTGTACCTTTGCATTTTTCTCCCAAACGAAGGTCACTAGAAAGAAAATTTTAAAGCCTCCTGTTAGGCCATCATCTACACGGCATAGCCCTGAATTTTCCAATGCGCAGCTCTTTGCAAAAGAGAGATATTGGCAAGGAAAAGCTGTCTTGTACCTTTGCATTTTTCTCCCAAACAAAGGACACTAGAATGAAAATTTGAAAGCCTCCTGTCAGTGCTTCATCTAAATGGCATAGCCCTGAATTTTCCAATGCGTAGCTCTTTGCAAAAGAGAGATATTGGTAAGGAAAAGCTGTCTTGTACCTTTGCATTTTTCTCCCAAACGAAGGACACTAGAAAGAAAATTTTAAAGCCTCCTGTTAGTGCTTCATCTACACGGTATAGCCCTGAATTTTCCAATGCCCAGCTCTTTGCAAAAGAGAGATATTGGCAAGGAAAAGCTGTCTTGTACCTTTGCATTTTTCTCCCATACGAAGGACACTAGAATGAAAATTTTAAAGCCTCCTGTTAGGCCATCATCTACATGACATAGCCCTGAATTTTCCAATGCGCAGCTCTTTGCAAAAGAGAGATATCGGCAAGGAAAAGCTGTCTTGTACCTTTGCATTTTTCTCCCAAACGAAGGACACTAGAAAGAAAATTTTAAAGCCTCCTGTTAGGCCATCATCTACACGACATAGCCCTGAATTTTCTAATGCGCAGCTCTTTGCAAAAGAGAGATATTGGCAAGGAAAAGCTGTCTTGTACCTTTGCATTTTTCTCCCAAACGAAGGACACTAGAAAGATAATTTTAAAGCCTCCTGTTAGGCCATCATCTACACGACATAGCCCTGAATTTTCCAATGCGCAGCTCTTTGCAAAAGAGAGATATTGGCAAGGAAAAGCTGTCTTGTACCTTTGCATTTTTCTCCCAAACGAAGGACACTAGAAAGATAATTTTAAAGCCTCCTGTTAGGCCATCATCTACAAGACATAGCCCTGAATTTTCCAATGCGTAGCTCTTTGCAAAAGAGAGATATTGGCAAGGAAAAGCTGTCTTGTACCTTTGCATTTTTCTCCCAAACGAAGGACACTAGAAAGAAAATTTTAAAGCCTACTGTTAGGCCATCATCTACAAGACATAGCCCTGAATTTTCCAATGCGTAGCTCTTTGCAAAAGAGAGATATTGGCAAGGAAAAGCTGTCTTGTACCTTTGCATTTTTCTCCCAAACGAAGGACACTAGAAAGATAATTTTAAAGCCTCCTGTTAGGCCATCATCTACACGACATAGCCCTGAATTTTCCAATGCGCAGCTCTTTGCAAAAGAGAGATATTGGCAAGGAAAAGCTGTCTTGTACCTTTGCATTTTTCTCCCAAACGAAGGACACTAGAAAGATAATTTTAAAGCCTCCAGTTAGGCCATCATCTACACAACATAGCCCTGAATTTTCCAATGCACAGCTCTTTGCAAAAGAGAGATATTGGCAAGGAAAAGCTGTCTTGTACCTTTGCATTTTTCTCCCAAACGAAGGTCACTAGAAAGAAAATTTTAAAGCCTCCTGTTAGGCCATCATCTACACGGCATAGCCCTGAATTTTCCAATGCGCAGCTCTTTGCAAAAGAGAGATATTGGCAAGGAAAAGCTGTCTTGTACCTTTGCATTTTTCTCCCAAACAAAGGACACTAGAATGAAAATTTGAAAGCCTCCTGTCAGTGCTTCATCTAAATGGCATAGCCCTGAATTTTCCAATGCGTAGCTCTTTGCAAAAGAGAGATATTGGTAAGGAAAAGCTGTCTTGTACCTTTGCATTTTTCTCCCAAACGAAGGACACTAGAAAGAAAATTTTAAAGCCTCCTGTTAGTGCTTCATCTACACGGTATAGCCCTGAATTTTCCAATGCCCAGCTCTTTGCAAAAGAGAGATATTGGCAAGGAAAAGCTGTCTTGTACCTTTGCATTTTTCTCCCATACGAAGGACACTAGAATGAAAATTTTAAAGCCTCCTGTTAGGCCATCATCTACATGACATAGCCCTGAATTTTCCAATGCGCAGCTCTTTGCAAAAGAGAGATATCGGCAAGGAAAAGCTGTCTTGTACCTTTGCATTTTTCTCCCAAACGAAGGACACTAGAAAGAAAATTTTAAAGCCTTCTGTTAGGCCATCATCTACACGACATAGCCCTGAATTTTCTAATGCGCAGCTCTTTGCAAAAGAGAGATATTGGCAAGGAAAAGCTGTCTTGTACCTTTGCATTTTTCTCCCAAACGAAGGACACTAGAAAGATAATTTTAAAGCCTCCTGTTAGGCCATCATCTACACGACATAGCCCTGAATTTTCCAATGCGCAGCTCTTTGCAAAAGAGAGATATTGGCAAGGAAAAGCTGTCTTGTACCTTTGCATTTTTCTCCCAAACGAAGGACACTAGAAAGATAATTTTAAAGCCTCCTGTTAGGCCATCATCTACAAGACATAGCCCTGAATTTTCCAATGCGTAGCTCTTTGCAAAAGAGAGATATTGGCAAGGAAAAGCTGTCTTGTACCTTTGCATTTTTCTCCCAAACGAAGGACACTAGAAAGAAAATTTTAAAGCCTACTGTTAGGCCATCATCTACAAGACATAGCCCTGAATTTTCCAATGCGTAGCTCTTTGCAAAAGAGAGATATTGGCAAGGAAAAGCTGTCTTGTACCTTTGCATTTTTCTCCCAAACGAAGGACACTAGAAAGATAATTTTAAAGCCTCCTGTTAGGCCATCATCTACACGACATAGCCCTGAATTTTCCAATGCGCAGCTCTTTGCAAAAGAGAGATATTGGCAAGGAAAAGCTGTCTTGTACCTTTGCATTTTTCTCCCAAACGAAGGACACTAGAAAGATAATTTTAAAGCCTCCAGTTAGGCCATCATCTACACAACATAGCCCTGAATTTTCCAATGCACAGCTCTTTGCAAAAGAGAGATATTGGCAAGGAAAAGCTGTCTTGTACCTTTGCATTTTTCTCCCAAACGAAGGACACTAGAAAGAAAATTTTAAAGCCTCCTGTTAGGCCATCATCTACACGGCATAGCCCTGAATTTTCCAATGCGCAGCTCTTTGCAAAGGAGAGATATTGGCAAGGAAAAGCTGTCTTGTACCTTTGCATTTTTCTCCCAAACGAAGGACACTAGAATGAAAATTTTAAAGCCTCATGATAGTGCTTCATCTACACGGTATAGCCCTGAATTTTCCAATGCGCAGCTCTTTGCAAAAGAGAGATATTGGCAAGGAAAAGCTGTCTTGTACCTTTGCATTTTTCTCCCAAACGAAGGACACTAGAAAGATAATTTTAAAGCCTCCTGTTAGGCCATCATCTACACGACATAGCCCTGAATTTTCCAATGCGCAGCTCTTTGCAAAAGAGAGATATTGGCAAGGAAAAGCTGTCTTGTACCTTTGCATTTTTCTCCCAAACGAAGGACACTAGAAAGAAAATTTTATAGCCTCCTGTTAGGCCATCATCTACACGACATAGCCCTGAATTTTCCAATGCGCAGCTCTTTGCAAAAGAGAGATATTGGCAAGGAAAAGCTGTCTTGTACCTTTGCATTTTTCTCCCAAACGAAGGTCACTAGAAAGAAAATTTTAAAGCCTCCTGTTAGGCCATCATCTACACGGCATAGCCCTGAATTTTCCAATGCGCAGCTCTTTGCAAAAGAGAGATATTGGCAAGGAAAAGCTGTCTTGTACCTTTGCATTTTTCTCCCAAACAAAGGACACTAGAATGAAAATTTGAAAGCCTCCTGTCAGTGCTTCATCTAAATGGCATAGCCCTGAATTTTCCAATGCGTAGCTCTTTGCAAAAGAGAGATATTGGTAAGGAAAAGCTGTCTTGTACCTTTGCATTTTTCTCCCAAACGAAGGACACTAGAAAGAAAATTTTAAAGCCTCCTGTTAGTGCTTCATCTACACGGTATAGCCCTGAATTTTCCAATGCCCAGCTCTTTGCAAAAGAGAGATATTGGCAAGGAAAAGCTGTCTTGTACCTTTGCATTTTTCTCCCATACGAAGGACACTAGAATGAAAATTTTAAAGCCTCCTGTTAGGCCATCATCTACACGACATAGCCCTGAATTTTCCAATGCGCAGCTCTTTGCAAAAGAGAGATATCGGCAAGGAAAAGCTGTCTTGTACCTTTGCATTTTTCTCCCAAACGAAGGACACTAGAAATATAATTTTAAAGCCTCCTGTTAGGCCATCATCTACACGACATAGCCCTGAATTTTCCAATGCGCAGCTCTTTGCAAAAGAGAGATATTGGCAAGGAAAAGCTGTCTTGTACCTTTGCATTTTTCTCCCAAACGAAGGACACTAGAAAGATAATTTTAAAGCCTCCTGTTAGGCCATCATCTACACGACATAGCCCTGAATTTTCCAATGCGCAGCTCTTTGCAAAAGAGAGATATTGGCAAGGAAAAGCTGTCTTGTACCTTTGCATTTTTCTCCCAAACGAAGGACACTAGAAAGATAATTTTAAAGCCTCCTGTTAGGCCATCATCTACACGACATAGCCCTGAATTTTTCAATGCGCAGCTCTTTGCAAAAGAGAGATATTGGCAAGGAAAAGCTGTCTTGTACCTTTGCATTTTTCTCCCAAACGAAGGACACTAGAAAGAAAATTTTAAAGCCTACTGTTAGGCCATCATCTACAAGACATAGCCCTGAATTTTCCAATGCGTAGCTCTTTGCAAAAGAGAGATATTGGCAAGGAAAAGCTGTCTTGTACCTTTGCATTTTTCTCCCAAACGAAGGACACTAGAAAGAAAATTTTAAAGCCTACTGTTAGGCCATCATCTACAAGACATAGCCCTGAATTTTCCAATGCGTAGCTCTTTGCAAAAGAGAGATATTGGCAAGGAAAAGCTGTCTTGTACCTTTGCATTTTTCTCCCAAACGAAGGACACTAGAAAGATAATTTTAAAGCCTCCTGTTAGGCCATCATCTACACGACATAGCCCTGAATTTTCCAATGCGCAGCTCTTTGCAAAAGAGAGATATTGGCAAGGAAAAGCTGTCTTGTACCTTTGCATTTTTCTCCCAAACGAAGGACACTAGAATGAAAATTTTAAAGCCTCCTGATAGTGCTTCATCTACACGGTATAGCCCTGAATTTTCCAATGCGCAGCTCTTTGCAAAAGAGAGATATTGGCAAGGAAAAGCTGTCTTGTACCTTTGCATTTTTCTCCCAAACGAAGGACACTAGAAAGATAATTTTAAAGCCTCCTGTTAGGCCATCATCTACACGACATAGCCCTGAATTTTCCAATGCGCAGCTCTTTGCAAAAGAGAGATATTGGCAAGGAAAAGCTGTCTTGTACCTTTGCATTTTTCTCCCAAACGAAGGACACTAGAAAGAAAATTTTAAAGCCTCCTGTTAGGCCATCATCTACACGACATAGCCCTGAATTTTCCAATGCGCAGCTCTTTGCAAAAGAGAGATATTGGCAAGGAAAAGCTGTCTTGTACCTTTGCATTTTTCTCCCAAACGAAGGTCACTAGAAAGAAAATTTTAAAGCCTCCTGTTAGGCCATCATCTACACGGCATAGCCCTGAATTTTCCAATGCGCAGCTCTTTGCAAAAGAGAGATATTGGCAAGGAAAAGCTGTCTTGTACCTTTGCATTTTTCTCCCAAACGAAGGACACTAGAATGAAAATTTGAAAGCCTCCTGTTAGTGCTTCATCTAAATGGCATAGCCCTGAATTTTCCAATGCGTAGCTCTTTGCAAAAGAGAGATATTAGTAAGGAAAAGCTGTCTTGTACCTTTGCATTTTTCTCCCAAACGAAGGACACTAGAAAGAAAATTTTAAAGCCTCCTGTTAGTGCTTCATCTACACGGTATAGCCCTGAATTTTCCAATGCCCAGCTCTTTGCAAAAGAGAGATATTGGCAAGGAAAAGCTGTCTTGTACCTTTGCATTTTTCTCCCAAACGAAGGACACTAGAAAGATAATTTTTAAGCCTCCTGTTAGGCCATCATCTACACGACATAGCCCTGAATTTTCCAATGCGCAGCTCTTTGCAAAAGAGAGATATTGGCAAGGAAAAGCTGTCTTGTACCTTTGCATTTTTCTCCCAAACGAAGGACACTAGAAAGAAAATTTTAAAGCCTCCTGTTAGGCCATCATCTACACGACATAGCCCTGAATTTTCCAACGCGCAGCTCTTTGCAAAAGAGAGATATTGGCAAGGAAAAGCTGTCTTGTACCTTTGCATTTTTCTCCCAAACGAAGGACACTAGAAAGAAAATTTTAAAGCCTCCTGTTAGGCCATCATCTACACGGCATAGCCCTGAATTTTCCAATGCGCAGCTCTTTGCAAAAGAGAGATATTGGCAAGGAAAAGCTGTCTTGTACCTTTGCATTTTTCTCCCAAACGAAGGACACTAGAATGAAAATTTGAAAGCCTCCTGTTAGTGCTTCATCTAAATGGCATAGCCCTGAATTTTCCAATGCGTAGCTCTTTGCAAAAGAGAGATATTGGTAAGGAAAAGCTGTCTTGTACCTTTGCATTTTTCTCCCAAACGAAGGACACTAGAAAGAAAATTTTAAAGCCTCCTGTTAGTGCTTCATCTACACGGTATAGCCCTGAATTTTCCAATGCCCAGCTCTTTGCAAAAGAGAGATATTGGCAAGGAAAAGCTGTCTTGTACCTTTGCATTTTTCTCCCATACGAAGGACACTAGAATGAAAATTTTAAAGCCTCCTGTTAGGCCATCATCTACACGACATAGCCCTGAATTTTCCAATGCGCAGCTCTTTGCAAAAGAGAGATATTGGCAAGGAAAAGCTGTCTTGTACCTTTGCATTTTTCTCCCAAACGAAGGACACTAGAAAGATAATTTTAAAGCCTCCTGTTAGGCCATCATCTACACGACATAGCCCTGAATTTTCCAATGCGCAGCTCTTTGCAAAAGAGAGATATTGGCAAGGAAAAGCTGTCTTGTACCTTTGCATTTTTCTCCCAAACGAAGGACACTAGAAAGATAATTTTAAAGCCTCCTGTTAGGCCATCATCTACACGACATAGCCCTGAATTTTCCAATGCGCAGCTCTTTGCAAAAGAGAGATATTGGCAAGGAAAAGCTGTCTTGTACCATTGCATTTTTCTCCCAAACGAAGGTCACTAGAAAGAAAATTTTAAAGCCTCCTGTTAGGCCATCATCTACACGACATAGCCCTGAATTTTCCAATGCGCAGCTCTTTGCAAAAGAGAGATATTGGCAAGGAAAAGTTGTCTTGTACCTTTGCATTTTTCTCCCAAACGAAGGACACTAGAAAGAAAATTTTAAAGCCTCCTGTTAGGCCATCATCTACACGACATAGCCCTGAATTTTCCAATGCGCAGCTCTTTGCAAAAGAGAGATATTGGCAAGGAAAAGCTGTCTTGTACCTTTGCATTTTTCTCCCAAACGAAGGTCACTAGAAAGAAAATTTTAAAGCCTCCTGTTAGGCCATCATCTACACGACATAGCCCTGAATTTTCCAATGCGTAGCTCTTTGCAAAAGAGAGATATTGGCAAGGAAAAGCTGTCTTGTACCTTTGCATTTTTCTCCCAAACGAAGGACACTAGAAAGAAAATTTTCAAGCCTCCTGTTAGGCCATCATCTACACGGCATAGCCCTGAATTTTCCAATGCGCAGCTCTTTGCAAAAGAGAGATTTTTGCAAGGAAAAGCTGTCTTGTACCTTTGCATTTTTCTCCCATACGAAGGACACTAGAATGAAAATTTGAAAGCCTCCTGTTAGTGCTTCATCTACACGGTATAGCCCTGAATTTTCCAATGCGTAGCTCTTTGCAAAAGAGAGATATTGGCAAGGAAAAGCTGTCTTGTACCTTTGCATTTTTCTCCCAAACGAAGGACACTAGAAAGAAAATTTTAAAGCCTCCTGTTAGTGCTTCATCTACACGGTATAGCCCTGAATTTTCCAATGCGCAGCTCTTTGCAAAAGAGAGATATTGGCAAGGAAAAGCTGTCTTGTACCTTTGCATTTTTCTCCCAAACGAAGGACACTAGAAAGAAAATTTTAAAGCCTCCTGTTAGGCCATCATCTACACGACATAGCCCTGAATTTTCCAATGCGCAGCTCTTTGCAAAAGAGAGATATTGGCAAGGAAAAGCTGTCTTGTACCTTTGCATTTTTCTCCCAAACGAAGGACACTAGAAATATAATTTTAAAGCCTCCTGTTAGGCCATCATCTACACGACATAGCCCTGAATTTTCCAATGCGTAGCTCTTTGCAAAAGAGAGATATTGGCAAGGAAAAGCTGTCTTGTACCTTTGCATTTTTCTCCCAAACGAAGGTCACTAGAAAGAAAATTTTAAAGCCTCCTGTTAGGCCATCATCTACACGACATAGCCCTGAATTTTCCAATGCGTAGCTCTTTGCAAAAGAGAGATATTGGCAAGGAAAAGCTGTCTTGTACCTTTGCATTTTTCTCCCAAACGAAGGACACTAGAAAGAAAATTTTAAAGCCTCCTGTTAGGCCATCATCTACACGACATAGCCCTGCATTTTCCAATGCGCAGCTCTTTGCAAAAGAGAGATTTTGGCAAGGAAAAGCTGTCTTGTACCTTTGCATTTTTCTCCCAAACGAAGGACACTAGAATGAAAATTTGAAAGCCTCCTGTTAGTGCTTCATCTACACGGTATAGCCCTGAATTTTCCAATGCGTAGCTCTTTGCAAAAGAGAGATATTGGTAAGGAAAAGCTGTCTTGTACCTTTGCATTTTTCTCCCAAACGAAGGACACTAGTTAGAAAATTTTAAAGCCTCCTGTTAGTGCTTCATCTACACGGTATAGCCCTGAATTTTCCAATGCGCAGCTCTTTGCAAAAGAGAGATATTGGCAAGGAAAAGCTGTCTTGTACCTTTGCATTTTTCTCCCAAACGAAGGACACTAGAAAGAAAATTTTAAAGCCTCCTGTTAGGCCATCATCTACACGACATAGCCCTGAATTTTCCAATGCGCAGCTCTTTGCAAAAGAGAGATATTGGCAAGGAAAAGCTGTCTTGTACCTTTGCATTTTTCTCCCAAACGAAGGACACTAGAAAGATAATTTTAAAGCCTCCTGTTAGGCCATCATCTACACGACATAGCCCTGAATTTTCCAATGCGCAGCTCTTTGCAAAAGAGAGATATTGGCAAGGAAAAGCTGTCTTGTACCTTTGCATTTTTCTCCCAAACGAAGGACACTAGAAAGAAAATTTTAAAGCCTCCTGTTAGGCCATCATCTACACGACATAGCCCTGAATTTTCCAATGCGCAGCTCTTTGCAAAAGAGAGATATTGGCAAGGAAAAGCTGTCTTGTACCTTTGCATTTTTCTCCCAAACGAAGGACACTAGAAAGAAAAATTTAAAGCCTACTGTTAGGCCATCATCTACAAGACATAGCCCTGAATTTTCCAATGCGTAGCTCTTTGCAAAAGAGATATATTGGCAAGGAAAAGCTGTCTTGTACCTTTGCATTTTTCTCCCAAACGAAGGACACTAGAAAGAAAATTTTAAAGCCTACTGTTAGGCCATGATCTACAAGACATAGCCCTGAATTTTCCAATGCGTAGCTCTTTGCAAAAGAGAGATATTGGCAAGGAAAAGCTGTCTTGTACCTTTGCATTTTTCTCCCAAACGAAGGACACTAGAAAGATAATTTTAAAGCCTCCTGTTAGGCCATCATCTACACGACATAGCCCTGAATTTTCCAATGCGCAGCTCTTTGCAAAAGAGAGATATTGGCAAGGAAAAGCTGTCTTGTACCTTTGCATTTTTCTCCCAAACGAAGGACACTAGAAAGATAATTTTAAAGCCTCCTGTTAGGCCATCATCTACACAACATAGCCCTGAATTTTCCAATGCACAGCTCTTTGCAAAAGAGAGATATTGGCAAGGAAAAGCTGTCTTGTACCTTTGCATTTTTCTCCCAAACGAAGGACACTAGAAAGAAAATTTTAAAGCCTCCTGTTAGGCCATCATCTACACGGCATAGCCCTGAATTTTCCAATGCGCAGCTCTTTGCAAAGGAGAGATATTGGCAAGGAAAAGCTGTCTTGTACCTTTGCATTTTTCTCCCAAACGAAGGACACTAGAATGAAAATTTTAAAGCCTCATGATAGTGCTTCATCTACACGGTATAGCCCTGAATTTTCCAATGCGCAGCTCTTTGCAAAAGAGAGATATTGGCAAGGAAAAGCTGTCTTGTACCTTTGCATTTTTCTCCCAAACGAAGGACACTAGAAAGATAATTTTAAAGCCTCCTGTTAGGCCATCATCTACACGACATAGCCCTGAATTTTCCAATGCGCAGCTCTTTGCAAAAGAGAGATATTGGCAAGGAAAAGCTGTCTTGTACCTTTGCATTTTTCTCCCAAACGAAGGACACTAGAAAGAAAATTTTAAAGCCTCCTGTTAGGCCATCATCTACACGACATAGCCCTGAATTTTCCAATGCGCAGCTCTTTGCAAAAGAGAGATATTGGCAAGGAAAAGCTGTCTTGTACCTTTGCATTTTTCTCCCAAACGAAGGACACTAGAAAGAAAATTTTAAAGCCTCCTGTTAGGCCATCATCTACACGGCATAGCCCTGAATTTTCCAATGCGCAGCTCTTTGCAAAGGAGAGATATTGGCAAGGAAAAGCTGTCTTGTACCTTTGCATTTTTCTCCCAAACGAAGGACACTAGAATGAAAATTTTAAAGCCTCATGATAGTGCTTCATCTACACGGTATAGCCCTGAATTTTCCAATGCGCAGCTCTTTGCAAAAGAGAGATATTGGCAAGGAAAAGCTGTCTTGTACCTTTGCATTTTTCTCCCAAACGAAGGACACTAGAAAGATAATTTTAAAGCCTCCTGTTAGGCCATCATCTACACGACATAGCCCTGAATTTTCCAATGCGCAGCTCTTTGCAAAAGAGAGATATTGGCAAGGAAAAGCTGTCTTGTACCTTTGCATTTTTCTCCCAAACGAAGGACACTAGAAAGAAAATTTTAAAGCCTCCTGTTAGGCCATCATCTACACGGCATAGCCCTGAATTTTCCAATGCGCAGCTCTTTGCAAAAGAGAGATATTGGCAAGGAAAAGCTGTCTTGTACCTTTTCATTTTTCTCCCAAACGAAGGACACTAGAATGAAAATTTGAAAGCCTCCTGTTAGTGCTTCATCTACACGGTATAGCCCTGAATTTTCCAATGCGTAGCTCTTTGCAAAAGAGAGATATTGGTAAGGAAAAGCTGTCTTGTACCTTTGCATTTTTCTCCCAAACGAAGGACACTAGTTAGAAAATTTTAAAGCCTCCTGTTAGTGCTTCATCTACACGGTATAGCCCTGAATTTTCCAATGCGCAGCTCTTTGCAAAAGAGAGATATTGGCAAGGAAAAGCTGTCTTGTACCTTTGCATTTTCTCCCAAACGAAGGACACTAGAAAGAAAATTTTAAAGCCTCCTGTTAGGCCATCATCTACACGACATAGCCCTGAATTTTCCAATGCGCAGCTCTTTGCAAAAGAGAGATATTGGCAAGGAAAAGCTGTCTTGTACCTTTGCATTTTTCTCCCAAACGAAGGACACTAGAAATATAATTTTAAAGCCTCCTGTTAGGCCATCATCTACACGACATAGCCCTGAATTTTCCAATGCGTAGCTCTTTGCAAAAGAGAGATATTGGCAAGGAAAAGCTGTCTTGTACCTTTGCATTTTTCTCCCAAACGAAGGTCACTAGAAAGAAAATTTTAAAGCCTCCTGTTAGGCCATCATCTACACGACATAGCCCTGAATTTTCCAATGCGTAGCTCTTTGCAAAAGAGAGATATTGGCAAGGAAAAGCTGTCTTGTACCTTTGCATTTTTCTCCCAAACGAAGGACACTAGAAAGAAAATTTTAAAGCCTCCTGTTAGGCCATCATCTACACGACATAGCCCTGCATTTTCCAATGCGCAGCTCTTTGCAAAAGAGAGATTTTGGCAAGGAAAAGCTGTCTTGTACCTTTGCATTTTTCTCCCAAACGAAGGACACTAGAATGAAAATTTGAAAGCCTCCTGTTAGTGCTTCATCTACACGGTATAGCCCTGAATTTTCCAATGCGTAGCTCTTTGCAAAAGAGAGATATTGGTAAGGAAAAGCTGTCTTGTACCTTTGCATTTTTCTCCCAAACGAAGGACACTAGTTAGAAAATTTTAAAGCCTCCTGTTAGTGCTTCATCTACACGGTATAGCCCTGAATTTTCCAATGCGCAGCTCTTTGCAAAAGAGAGATATTGGCAAGGAAAAGCTGTCTTGTACCTTTGCATTTTTCTCCCAAACGAAGGACACTAGAAAGAAAATTTTAAAGCCTCCTGTTAGGCCATCATCTACACGACATAGCCCTGAATTTTCCAATGCGCAGCTCTTTGCAAAAGAGAGATATTGGCAAGGAAAAGCTGTCTTGTACCTTTGCATTTTTCTCCCAAACGAAGGACACTAGAAAGATAATTTTAAAGCCTCCTGTTAGGCCATCATCTACACGACATAGCCCTGAATTTTCCAATGCGCAGCTCTTTGCAAAAGAGAGATATTGGCAAGGAAAAGCTGTCTTGTACCTTTGCATTTTTCTCCCAAACGAAGGACACTAGAAAGAAAATTTTAAAGCCTCCTGTTAGGCCATCATCTACACGACATAGCCCTGAATTTTCCAATGCGCAGCTCTTTGCAAAAGAGAGATATTGGCAAGGAAAAGCTGTCTTGTACCTTTGCATTTTTCTCCCAAACGAAGGACACTAGAAAGAAAATTTTAAAGCCTACTGTTAGGCCATCATCTACAAGACATAGCCCTGAATTTTCCAATGCGTAGCTCTTTGCAAAAGAGATATATTGGCAAGGAAAAGCTGTCTTGTACCTTTGCATTTTTCTCCCAAACGAAGGACACTAGAAAGAAAATTTTAAAGCCTACTGTTAGGCCATGATCTACAAGACATAGCCCTGAATTTTCCAATGCGTAGCTCTTTGCAAAAGAGAGATATTGGCAAGGAAAAGCTGTCTTGTACCTTTGCATTTTTCTCCCAAACGAAGGACACTAGAAAGATAATTTTAAAGCCTCCTGTTAGGCCATCATCTACACGACATAGCCCTGAATTTTCCAATGCGCAGCTCTTTGCAAAAGAGAGATATTGGCAAGGAAAAGCTGTCTTGTACCTTTGCATTTTTCTCCCAAACGAAGGACACTAGAAAGATAATTTTAAAGCCTCCTGTTAGGCCATCATCTACACAACATAGCCCTGAATTTTCCAATGCACAGCTCTTTGCAAAAGAGAGATATTGGCAAGGAAAAGCTGTCTTGTACCTTTGCATTTTTCTCCCAAACGAAGGACACTAGAAAGAAAATTTTAAAGCCTCCTGTTAGGCCATCATCTACACGGCATAGCCCTGAATTTTCCAATGCGCAGCTCTTTGCAAAGGAGAGATATTGGCAAGGAAAAGCTGTCTTGTACCTTTGCATTTTTCTCCCAAACGAAGGACACTAGAATGAAAATTTTAAAGCCTCATGATAGTGCTTCATCTACACGGTATAGCCCTGAATTTTCCAATGCGCAGCTCTTTGCAAAAGAGAGATATTGGCAAGGAAAAGCTGTCTTGTACCTTTGCATTTTTCTCCCAAACGAAGGACACTAGAAAGATAATTTTAAAGCCTCCTGTTAGGCCATCATCTACACGACATAGCCCTGAATTTTCCAATGCGCAGCTCTTTGCAAAAGAGAGATATTGGCAAGGAAAAGCTGTCTTGTACCTTTGCATTTTTCTCCCAAACGAAGGACACTAGAAAGAAAATTTTAAAGCCTCCTGTTAGGCCATCATCTACACGACATAGCCCTGAATTTTCCAATGCGCAGCTCTTTGCAAAAGAGAGATATTGGCAAGGAAAAGCTGTCTTGTACCTTTGCATTTTTCTCCCAAACGAAGGACACTAGAAAGAAAATTTTAAAGCCTCCTGTTAGGCCATCATCTACACGGCATAGCCCTGAATTTTCCAATGCGCAGCTCTTTGCAAAGGAGAGATATTGGCAAGGAAAAGCTGTCTTGTACCTTTGCATTTTTCTCCCAAACGAAGGACACTAGAATGAAAATTTTAAAGCCTCATGATAGTGCTTCATCTACACGGTATAGCCCTGAATTTTCCAATGCGCAGCTCTTTGCAAAAGAGAGATATTGGCAAGGAAAAGCTGTCTTGTACCTTTGCATTTTTCTCCCAAACGAAGGACACTAGAAAGATAATTTTAAAGCCTCCTGTTAGGCCATCATCTACACGACATAGCCCTGAATTTTCCAATGCGCAGCTCTTTGCAAAAGAGAGATATTGGCAAGGAAAAGCTGTCTTGTACCTTTGCATTTTTCTCCCAAACGAAGGACACTAGAAAGAAAATTTTAAAGCCTCCTGTTAGGCCATCATCTACACGGCATAGCCCTGAATTTTCCAATGCGCAGCTCTTTGCAAAAGAGAGATATTGGCAAGGAAAAGCTGTCTTGTACCTTTTCATTTTTCTCCCAAACGAAGGACACTAGAATGAAAATTTGAAAGCCTCCTGTTAGTGCTTCATCTACACGGTATAGCCCTGAATTTTCCAATGCGTAGCTCTTTGCAAAAGAGAGATATTGGTAAGGAAAAGCTGTCTTGTACCTTTGCATTTTTCTCCCAAACGAAGGACACTAGTTAGAAAATTTTAAAGCCTCCTGTTAGTGCTTCATCTACACGGTATAGCCCTGAATTTTCCAATGCGCAGCTCTTTGCAAAAGAGAGATATTGGCAAGGAAAAGCTGTCTTGTACCTTTGCATTTTCTCCCAAACGAAGGACACTAGAAAGAAAATTTTAAAGCCTCCTGTTAGGCCATCATCTACACGACATAGCCCTGAATTTTCCAATGCGCAGCTCTTTGCAAAAGAGAGATATTGGCAAGGAAAAGCTGTCTTGTACCTTTGCATTTTTCTCCCAAACGAAGGACACTAGAAAGATAATTTTAAAGCCTCCTGTTAGGCCATCATCTACACGACATAGCCCTGAATTTTCCAATGCGCAGCTCTTTGCAAAAGAGAGATATTGGCAAGGAAAAGCTGTCTTGTACCTTTGCATTTTTCTCCCAAACGAAGGACACTAGAAAGATAATTTTAAAGCCTCCTGTTAGGCCATCATCTACACGACATAGCCCTGAATTTTCCAATGCGCAGCTCTTTGCAAAAGAGAGATATTGGCAAGGAAAAGCTGTCTTGTACCTTTGCATTTTTCTCCCAAACGAAGGTCACTAGAAAGTAAATTTTAAAGCCTCCTGTTAGGCCATCATCTACACGACATAGCCCTGAATTTTCCAATGCGCAGCTCTTTGCAAAAGAGAGATATTGGCAAGGAAAAGCTGTCTTGTACCTTTGCATTTTTCTCCCAAACGAAGGACACTAGAAAGAAAATTTTAAAGCCTACTGTTAGGCCATCATCTACAAGACATAGCCCTGAATTTTCCAATGCGTAGCTCTTTGCAAAAGAGATATATTGGCAAGGAAAAGCTGTCTTGTACCTTTGCATTTTTCTCCCAAACGAAGGACACTAGAAAGAAAATTTTAAAGCCTACTGTTAGGCCATCATCTACAAGACATAGCCCTGAATTTTCCAATGCGTAGCTCTTTGCAAAAGAGAGATATTGGCAAGGAAAAGCTGTCTTGTACCTTTGCATTTTTCTCCCAAACGAAGGACACTAGAAAGATAATTTTAAAGCCTCCTGTTAGGCCATCATCTACACGACATAGCCCTGAATTTTCCAATGCGCAGCTCTTTGCAAAAGAGAGATATTGGCAAGGAAAAGCTGTCTTGTACCTTTGCATTTTTCTCCCAAACGAAGGACACTAGAAAGATAATTTTAAAGCCTCCTGTTAGGCCATCATCTACACAACATAGCCCTGAATTTTCCAATGCACAGCTCTTTGCAAAAGAGAGATATTGGCAAGGAAAAGCTGTCTTGTACCTTTGCATTTTTCTCCCAAACGAAGGACACTAGAAAGAAAATTTTAAAGCCTCCTGTTAGGCCATCATCTACACGGCATAGCCCTGAATTTTCCAATGCGCAGCTCTTTGCAAAGGAGAGATATTGGCAAGGAAAAGCTGTCTTGTACCTTTGCATTTCTCTCCCAAACGAAGGACACTAGAATGAAAATTTTAAAGCCTCATGATAGTGCTTCATCTACACGGTATAGCCCTGAATTTTCCAATGCGCAGCTCTTTGCAAAAGAGAGATATTGGCAAGGAAAAGCTGTCTTGTACCTTTGCATTTTTCTCCCAAACGAAGGACACTAGAAAGATAATTTTAAAGCCTCCTGTTAGGCCATCATCTACACGACATAGCCCTGAATTTTCCAATGCGCAGCTCTTTGCAAAAGAGAGATATTGGCAAGGAAAAGCTGTCTTGTACCTTTGCATTTTTCTCCCAAACGAAGGACACTAGAAAGAAAATTTTAAAGCCTCCTGTTAGGCCATCATCTACACGACATAGCCCTGAATTTTCCAATGCGCAGCTCTTTGCAAAAGAGAGATATTGGCAAGGAAAAGCTGTCTTGTACCTTTGCATTTTTCTCCCAAACGAAGGACACTAGAAAGAAAATTTTAAAGCCTACTGTTAGGCCATCATCTACAAGACATAGCCCTGAATTTTCCAATGCGTAGCTCTTTGCAAAAGAGATATATTGGCAAGGAAAAGCTGTCTTGTACCTTTGCATTTTTCTCCCAAACGAAGGACACTAGAAAGAAAATTTTAAAGCCTACTGTTAGGCCATCATCTACAAGACATAGCCCTGAATTTTCCAATGCGTAGCTCTTTGCAAAAGAGAGATATTGGCAAGGAAAAGCTGTCTTGTACCTTTGCATTTTTCTCCCAAACGAAGGACACTAGAAAGATAATTTTAAAGCCTCCTGTTAGGCCATCATCTACACGACATAGCCCTGAATTTTCCAATGCGCAGCTCTTTGCAAAAGAGAGATATTGGCAAGGAAAAGCTGTCTTGTACCTTTGCATTTTTCTCCCAAACGAAGGACACTAGAAAGATAATTTTAAAGCCTCCTGTTAGGCCATCATCTACACAACATAGCCCTGAATTTTCCAATGCACAGCTCTTTGCAAAAGAGAGATATTGGCAAGGAAAAGCTGTCTTGTACCTTTGCATTTTTCTCCCAAACGAAGGACACTAGAAAGAAAATTTTAAAGCCTCCTGTTAGGCCATCATCTACACGGCATAGCCCTGAATTTTCCAATGCGCAGCTCTTTGCAAAGGAGAGATATTGGCAAGGAAAAGCTGTCTTGTACCTTTGCATTTTTCTCCCAAACGAAGGACACTAGAATGAAAATTTTAAAGCCTCATGATAGTGCTTCATCTACACGGTATAGCCCTGAATTTTCCAATGCGCAGCTCTTTGCAAAAGAGAGATATTGGCAAGGAAAAGCTGTCTTGTACCTTTGCATTTTTCTCCCAAACGAAGGACACTAGAAAGATAATTTTAAAGCCTCCTGTTAGGCCATCATCTACACGACATAGCCCTGAATTTTCCAATGCGCAGCTCTTTGCAAAAGAGAGATATTGGCAAGGAAAAGCTGTCTTGTACCTTTGCATTTTTCTCCCAAACGAAGGACACTAGAAAGAAAATTTTAAAGCCTCCTGTTAGGCCATCATCTACACGACATAGCCTTTAATTTTCCAATGCGCAGCTCTTTGCAAAAGAGAGATATTGGCAAGGAAAAGCTGTCTTGTACCTTTGCATTTTTCTCCCAAACGAAGGTCACTAGAAAGAAAATTTTAAAGCCTCCTGTTAGGCCATCATCTACACGGCATAGCCCTGAATTTTCCAATGCGCAGCTCTTTGCAAAAGAGAGATATTGGCAAGGAAAAGCTGTCTTGTACCTTTGCATTTTTCTCCCAAACAAAGGACACTAGAATGAAAATTTGAAAGCCTCCTGTTAGTGCTTCATCTAAATGGCATAGCCCTGAATTTTCCAATGCGTAGCTCTTTGCAAAAGAGAGATATTGGTAAGGAAAAGCTGTCTTGTACCTTTGCATTTTTCTCCCAAACGAAGGACACTAGAAAGAAAATTTTAAAGCCTCCTGTTAGTGCTTCATCTACACGGTATAGCCCTGAATTTTCCAATGCCCAGCTCTTTGCATAAGAGAGATATTGGCAAGGAAAAGCTGTCTTGTACCTTTGCATTTTTCTCCCATACGAAGGACACTAGAATGAAAATTTTAAAGCCTCCTGTTAGGCCATCATCTACACGACATAGCCCTGAATTTTCCAATGCGCAGCTCTTTGCAAAAGAGAGATATCGGCAAGGAAAAGCTGTCTTGTACCTTTGCATTTTTCTCCCAAACGAAGGACACTAGAAAGATAATTTTAAAGCCTCCTGTTAGGCCATCATCTACACGACATAGCCCTGAATTTTCCAATGCGCAGCTCTTTGCAAAAGAGAGATATTGGCAAGGAAAAGCTGTCTTGTACCTTTGCATTTTTCTCCCAAACGAAGGACACTAGAAAGATAATTTTAAAGCCTCCTGTTAGGCCATCATCTACACGACATAGCCCTGAATTTTCCAATGCATAGCTCTTTGCAAAAGAGAGATATTGGCACGGAAAAGCTGTCTTGTATCTTTGCATTTTTCTCCCAAACGAAGGACACTAGAAAGATAATTTTAAAGCCTCCTGTTAGGCCATCATCTACATGACATAGCCCTGAATTTTTCAATGCGCAGCTCTTTGCAAAAGAGAGATATTGGCAAGGAAAAGCTGTCTTGTACCTTTGCATTTTTCTCCCAAACGAAGGACACTAGAAAGAAAATTTTAAAGCCTACTGTTAGGCCATCATCTACAAGACATAGCCCTGAATTTTCCAATGCGTAGCTCTTTGCAAAAGAGAGATATTGGCAAGGAAAAGCTGTCTTGTACCTTTGCATTTTTCTCCCAAACGAAGGACACTAGAAAGAAAATTTTAAAGCCTACTGTTAGGCCATCATCTACAAGACATAGCCCTGAATTTTCCAATGCGTAACTCTTTGCAAAAGAGAGATATTGGCAAGGAAAAGCTGTCTTGTACCTTTGCATTTTTCTCCCAAACGAAGGACACTAGAAAGATAATTTTAAAGCCTCCTGTTAGGCCATCATCTACACGACATAGCCCTGAATTTTCCAATGCGCAGCTCTTTGCAAAAGAGAGATATTGGCAAGGAAAAGCTGTCTTGTACCTTTGCATTTTTCTCCCAAACGAAGGACACTAGAATGAAAATTGTAAAGCCTCCTGATAGTGCTTCATCTACACGGTATAGCCCTGAATTTTCCAATGCGCAGCTCTTTGCAAAAGAGAGATATTGGCAAGGAAAAGCTGTCTTGTACCTTTGCATTTTTCTCCCAAACGAAGGACACTAGAAAGATAATTTTAAAGCCTCCTGTTAGGCCATCATCTACACGACATAGCCCTGAATTTTCCAATGCGCAGCTCTTTGCAAAAGAGAGATATTGGCAAGGAAAAGCTGTCTTGTACCTTTGCATTTTTCTCCCAAACGAAGGACACTAGAAAGAAAATTTTAAAGCCTCCTGTTAGGCCATCATCTACACGACATAGCCCTGAATTTTCCAATGCGCAGCTCTTTGCAAAAGAGAGATATTGGCAAGGAAAAGCTGTCTTGTACCTTTGCATTTTTCTCCCAAACGAAGGTCACTAGAAAGAAAATTTTAAAGCCTCCTGTTAGGCCATCATCTACACGGCATAGCCCTGAATTTTCCAATGCGCAGCTCTTTGCAAAAGAGAGATATTGGCAAGGAAAAGCTGTCTTGTACCTTTGCATTTTTCTCCCAAACGAAGGACACTAGAAAGATAATTTTAAAGCTTCCTGTTAGGCCATCATCTACACGACATAGCCCTGAATTTTCCAATGCGCAGCTCTTTGCAAAAGAGAGATATTGGCAAGGAAAAGCTGTCTTGTACCTTTGCATTTTTCTCCCAAACGAAGGACACTAGAAAGATAATTTTAAAGCCTCCTGTTAGGCCATCATCTACACGACATAGCCCTGAATTTTCCAATGCGCAGCTCTTTGCAAAAGAGAGATATTGGCAAGGAAAAGCTGTCTTGTACCTTTGCATTTTTCTCCCAAACGAAGGTCACTAGAAAGAAAATTTTAAAGCCTCCTGTTAGGCCATCATCTACACGACATAGCCCTGAATTTTCCAATGCGCAGCTCTTTGCAAAAGAGAGATATTGGCAAGGAAAAGCTGTCTTGTACCTTTGCATTTTTCTCCCAAACGAAGGACACTAGAAAGAAAATTTTAAAGCCTACTGTTAGGCCATCATCTACAAGACATAGCCCTGAATTTTCCAATGCGTAGCTCTTTGCAAAAGAGATATATTGGCAAGGAAAAGCTGTCTTGTACCTTTGCATTTTTCTCCCAAACGAAGGACACTAGAAAGAAAATTTTAAAGCCTACTGTTAGGCCATCATCTACAAGACATAGCCCTGAATTTTCCAATGCGTAGCTCTTTGCAAAAGAGAGATATTGGCAAGGAAAAGCTGTCTTGTACCTTTGCATTTTTCTCCCAAACGAAGGACACTAGAAAGATAATTTTAAAGCCTCCTGTTAGGCCATCATCTACACGACATAGCCCTGAATTTTCCAATGCGCAGCTCTTTGCAAAAGAGAGATATTGGCAAGGAAAAGCTGTCTTGTACCTTTGCATTTTTCTCCCAAACGAAGGACACTAGAAAGATAATTTTAAAGCCTCCTGTTAGGCCATCATCTACACAACATAGCCCTGAATTTTCCAATGCACAGCTCTTTGCAAAAGAGAGATATTGGCAAGGAAAAGCTGTCTTGTACCTTTGCATTTTTCTCCCAAACGAAGGACACTAGAAAGAAAATTTTAAAGCCTCCTGTTAGGCCATCATCTACACGGCATAGCCCTGAATTTTCCAATGTGCAGCTCTTTGCAAAGGAGAGATATTGGCAAGGAAAAGCTGTCTTGTACCTTTGCATTTTTCTCCCAAACGAAGGACACTAGAATGAAAATTTTAAAGCCTCATGATAGTGCTTCATCTACACGGTATAGCCCTGAATTTTCCAATGCGCAGCTCTTTGCAAAAGAGAGATATTGGCAAGGAAAAGCTGTCTTGTACCTTTGCATTTTTCTCCCAAACGAAGGACACTAGAAAGATAATTTTAAAGCCTCCTGTTAGGCCATCATCTACACGACATAGCCCTGAATTTTCCAATGCGCAGCTCTTTGCAAAAGAGAGATATTGGCAAGGAAAAGCTGTCTTGTACCTTTGCATTTTTCTCCCAAACGAAGGACACTAGAAAGAAAATTTTAAAGCCTCCTGTTAGGCCATCATCTACACGACATAGCCCTGAATTTTCCAATGCGCAGCTCTTTGCAAAAGAGAGATATTGGCAAGGAAAAGCTGTCTTGTACCTTTGCATTTTTCTCCCAAACGAAGGTCACTAGAAAGAAAATTTTAAAGCCTCCTGTTAGGCCATCATCTACACGGCATAGCCCTGAATTTTCCAATGCGCAGCTCTTTGCAAAAGAGAGATATTGGCAAGGAAAAGCTGTCTTGTACCTTTGCATTTTTCTCCCAAACAAAGGACACTAGAATGAAAATTTGAAAGCCTCCTGTTAGTGCTTCATCTAAATGGCATAGCCCTGAATTTTCCAATGCGTAGCTCTTTGCAAAAGAGAGATATTGGTAAGGAAAAGCTGTCTTGTACCTTTGCATTTTTCTCCCAAACGAAGGACACTAGAAAGAAAATTTTAAAGCCTCCTGTTAGTGCTTCATCTACACGGTATAGCCCTGAATTTTCCAATGCCCAGCTCTTTGCAAAAGAGATATATTGGCAAGGAAAAGCTGTCTTGTACCTTTGCATTTTTCTCCCATACGAAGGACACTAGAATGAAAATTTTAAAGCCTCCTGTTAGGCCATCATCTACACGACATAGCCCTGAATTTTCCAATGCGCAGCTCTTTGCAAAAGAGAGATATCGGCAAGGAAAAGCTGTCTTGTACCTTTGCATTTTTCTCCCAAACGAAGGACACTAGAAAGATAATTTTAAAGCCTCCTGTTAGGCCATCATCTACACGACATAGCCCTGAATTTTCCAATGCGCAGCTCTTTGCAAAAGAGAGATATTGGCAAGGAAAAGCTGTCTTGTACCTTTGCATTTTTCTCCCAAACGAAGGACACTAGAAAGAAAATTTTAAAGCCTCCTGTTAGGCCATCATCTACACGGCATAGCCCTGAATTTTCCAATGCGCAGCTCTTTGCAAAGGAGAGATATTGGCAAGGAAAAGCTGTCTTGTACCTTTGCATTTTTCTCCCAAACGAAGGACACTAGAATGAAAATTTTAAAGCCTCATGATAGTGCTTCATCTACACGGTATAGCCCTGAATTTTCCAATGCGCAGCTCTTTGCAAAAGAGAGATATTGGCAAGGAAAAGCTGTCTTGTACCTTTGCATTTTTCTCCCAAACGAAGGACACTAGAAAGATAATTTTAAAGCCTCCTGTTAGGCCATCATCTACACGACATAGCCCTGAATTTTCCAATGCGCAGCTCTTTGCAAAAGAGAGATATTGGCAAGGAAAAGCTGTCTTGTACCTTTGCATTTTTCTCCCAAACGAAGGACACTAGAAAGAAAATTTTAAAGCCTCCTGTTAGGCCATCATCTACACGACATAGCCCTGAATTTTCCAATGCGCAGCTCTTTGCAAAAGAGAGATATTGGCAAGGAAAAGCTGTCTTGTACCTTTGCATTTTTCTCCCAAACGAAGGACACTAGAAAGAAAATTTTAAAGCCTCCTGTTAGGCCATCATCTACACGGCATAGCCCTGAATTTTCCAATGCGCAGCTCTTTGCAAAGGAGAGATATTGGCAAGGAAAAGCTGTCTTGTACCTTTGCATTTTTCTCCCAAACGAAGGACACTAGAATGAAAATTTTAAAGCCTCATGATAGTGCTTCATCTACACGGTATAGCCCTGAATTTTCCAATGCGCAGCTCTTTGCAAAAGAGAGATATTGGCAAGGAAAAGCTGTCTTGTACCTTTGCATTTTTCTCCCAAACGAAGGACACTAGAAAGATAATTTTAAAGCCTCCTGTTAGGCCATCATCTACACGACATAGCCCTGAATTTTCCAATGCGCAGCTCTTTGCAAAAGAGAGATATTGGCAAGGAAAAGCTGTCTTGTACCTTTGCATTTTTCTCCCAAACGAAGGACACTAGAAAGAAAATTTTAAAGCCTCCTGTTAGGCCATCATCTACACGGCATAGCCCTGAATTTTCCAATGCGCAGCTCTTTGCAAAAGAGAGATATTGGCAAGGAAAAGCTGTCTTGTACCTTTTCATTTTTCTCCCAAACGAAGGACACTAGAATGAAAATTTGAAAGCCTCCTGTTAGTGCTTCATCTACACGGTATAGCCCTGAATTTTCCAATGCGTAGCTCTTTGCAAAAGAGAGATATTGGTAAGGAAAAGCTGTCTTGTACCTTTGCATTTTTCTCCCAAACGAAGGACACTAGTTAGAAAATTTTAAAGCCTCCTGTTAGTGCTTCATCTACACGGTATAGCCCTGAATTTTCCAATGCGCAGCTCTTTGCAAAAGAGAGATATTGGCAAGGAAAAGCTGTCTTGTACCTTTGCATTTTCTCCCAAACGAAGGACACTAGAAAGAAAATTTTAAAGCCTCCTGTTAGGCCATCATCTACACGACATAGCCCTGAATTTTCCAATGCGCAGCTCTTTGCAAAAGAGAGATATTGGCAAGGAAAAGCTGTCTTGTACCTTTGCATTTTTCTCCCAAACGAAGGACACTAGAAAGATAATTTTAAAGCCTCCTGTTAGGCCATCATCTACACGACATAGCCCTGAATTTTCCAATGCGCAGCTCTTTGCAAAAGAGAGATATTGGCAAGGAAAAGCTGTCTTGTACCTTTGCATTTTTCTCCCAAACGAAGGACACTAGAAAGATAATTTTAAAGCCTCCTGTTAGGCCATCATCTACACGACATAGCCCTGAATTTTCCAATGCGCAGCTCTTTGCAAAAGAGAGATATTGGCAAGGAAAAGCTGTCTTGTACCTTTGCATTTTTCTCCCAAACGAAGGTCACTAGAAAGAAAATTTTAAAGCCTCCTGTTAGGCCATCATCTACACGACATAGCCCTGAATTTTCCAATGCGCAGCTCTTTGCAAAAGAGAGATATTGGCAAGGAAAAGCTGTCTTGTACCTTTGCATTTTTCTCCCAAACGAAGGACACTAGAAAGAAAATTTTAAAGCCTACTGTTAGGCCATCATCTACAAGACATAGCCCTGAATTTTCCAATGCGTAGCTCTTTGCAAAAGAGATATATTGGCAAGGAAAAGCTGTCTTGTACCTTTGCATTTTTCTCCCAAACGAAGGACACTAGAAAGAAAATTTTAAAGCCTACTGTTAGGCCATCATCTACAAGACATAGCCCTGAATTTTCCAATGCGTAGCTCTTTGCAAAAGAGAGATATTGGCAAGGAAAAGCTGTCTTGTACCTTTGCATTTTTCTCCCAAACGAAGGACACTAGAAAGATAATTTTAAAGCCTCCTGTTAGGCCATCATCTACACGACATAGCCCTGAATTTTCCAATGCGCAGCTCTTTGCAAAAGAGAGATATTGGCAAGGAAAAGCTGTCTTGTACCTTTGCATTTTTCTCCCAAACGAAGGACACTAGAAAGATAATTTTAAAGCCTCCTGTTAGGCCATCATCTACACAACATAGCCCTGAATTTTCCAATGCACAGCTCTTTGCAAAAGAGAGATATTGGCAAGGAAAAGCTGTCTTGTACCTTTGCATTTTTCTCCCAAACGAAGGACACTAGAAAGAAAATTTTAAAGCCTCCTGTTAGGCCATCATCTACACGGCATAGCCCTGAATTTTCCAATGCGCAGCTCTTTGCAAAGGAGAGATATTGGCAAGGAAAAGCTGTCTTGTACCTTTGCATTTCTCTCCCAAACGAAGGACACTAGAATGAAAATTTTAAAGCCTCATGATAGTGCTTCATCTACACGGTATAGCCCTGAATTTTCCAATGCGCAGCTCTTTGCAAAAGAGAGATATTGGCAAGGAAAAGCTGTCTTGTACCTTTGCATTTTTCTCCCAAACGAAGGACACTAGAAAGATAATTTTAAAGCCTCCTGTTAGGCCATCATCTACACGACATAGCCCTGAATTTTCCAATGCGCAGCTCTTTGCAAAAGAGAGATATTGGCAAGGAAAAGCTGTCTTGTACCTTTGCATTTTTCTCCCAAACGAAGGACACTAGAAAGAAAATTTTAAAGCCTCCTGTTAGGCCATCATCTACACGACATAGCCCTGAATTTTCCAATGCGCAGCTCTTTGCAAAAGAGAGATATTGGCAAGGAAAAGCTGTCTTGTACCTTTGCATTTTTCTCCCAAACGAAGGACACTAGAAAGAAAATTTTAAAGCCTACTGTTAGGCCATCATCTACAAGACATAGCCCTGAATTTTCCAATGCGTAGCTCTTTGCAAAAGAGATATATTGGCAAGGAAAAGCTGTCTTGTACCTTTGCATTTTTCTCCCAAACGAAGGACACTAGAAAGAAAATTTTAAAGCCTACTGTTAGGCCATCATCTACAAGACATAGCCCTGAATTTTCCAATGCGTAGCTCTTTGCAAAAGAGAGATATTGGCAAGGAAAAGCTGTCTTGTACCTTTGCATTTTTCTCCCAAACGAAGGACACTAGAAAGATAATTTTAAAGCCTCCTGTTAGGCCATCATCTACACGACATAGCCCTGAATTTTCCAATGCGCAGCTCTTTGCAAAAGAGAGATATTGGCAAGGAAAAGCTGTCTTGTACCTTTGCATTTTTCTCCCAAACGAAGGACACTAGAAAGATAATTTTAAAGCCTCCTGTTAGGCCATCATCTACACAACATAGCCCTGAATTTTCCAATGCACAGCTCTTTGCAAAAGAGAGATATTGGCAAGGAAAAGCTGTCTTGTACCTTTGCATTTTTCTCCCAAACGAAGGACACTAGAAAGAAAATTTTAAAGCCTCCTGTTAGGCCATCATCTACACGGCATAGCCCTGAATTTTCCAATGCGCAGCTCTTTGCAAAGGAGAGATATTGGCAAGGAAAAGCTGTCTTGTACCTTTGCATTTTTCTCCCAAACGAAGGACACTAGAATGAAAATTTTAAAGCCTCATGATAGTGCTTCATCTACACGGTATAGCCCTGAATTTTCCAATGCGCAGCTCTTTGCAAAAGAGAGATATTGGCAAGGAAAAGCTGTCTTGTACCTTTGCATTTTTCTCCCAAACGAAGGACACTAGAAAGATAATTTTAAAGCCTCCTGTTAGGCCATCATCTACACGACATAGCCCTGAATTTTCCAATGCGCAGCTCTTTGCAAAAGAGAGATATTGGCAAGGAAAAGCTGTCTTGTACCTTTGCATTTTTCTCCCAAACGAAGGACACTAGAAAGAAAATTTTAAAGCCTCCTGTTAGGCCATCATCTACACGACATAGCCTTTAATTTTCCAATGCGCAGCTCTTTGCAAAAGAGAGATATTGGCAAGGAAAAGCTGTCTTGTACCTTTGCATTTTTCTCCCAAACGAAGGTCACTAGAAAGAAAATTTTAAAGCCTCCTGTTAGGCCATCATCTACACGGCATAGCCCTGAATTTTCCAATGCGCAGCTCTTTGCAAAAGAGAGATATTGGCAAGGAAAAGCTGTCTTGTACCTTTGCATTTTTCTCCCAAACAAAGGACACTAGAATGAAAATTTGAAAGCCTCCTGTTAGTGCTTCATCTAAATGGCATAGCCCTGAATTTTCCAATGCGTAGCTCTTTGCAAAAGAGAGATATTGGTAAGGAAAAGCTGTCTTGTACCTTTGCATTTTTCTCCCAAACGAAGGACACTAGAAAGAAAATTTTAAAGCCTCCTGTTAGTGCTTCATCTACACGGTATAGCCCTGAATTTTCCAATGCCCAGCTCTTTGCATAAGAGAGATATTGGCAAGGAAAAGCTGTCTTGTACCTTTGCATTTTTCTCCCATACGAAGGACACTAGAATGAAAATTTTAAAGCCTCCTGTTAGGCCATCATCTACACGACATAGCCCTGAATTTTCCAATGCGCAGCTCTTTGCAAAAGAGAGATATCGGCAAGGAAAAGCTGTCTTGTACCTTTGCATTTTTCTCCCAAACGAAGGACACTAGAAAGATAATTTTAAAGCCTCCTGTTAGGCCATCATCTACACGACATAGCCCTGAATTTTCCAATGCGCAGCTCTTTGCAAAAGAGAGATATTGGCAAGGAAAAGCTGTCTTGTACCTTTGCATTTTTCTCCCAAACGAAGGACACTAGAAAGATAATTTTAAAGCCTCCTGTTAGGCCATCATCTACACGACATAGCCCTGAATTTTCCAATGCATAGCTCTTTGCAAAAGAGAGATATTGGCACGGAAAAGCTGTCTTGTATCTTTGCATTTTTCTCCCAAACGAAGGACACTAGAAAGATAATTTTAAAGCCTCCTGTTAGGCCATCATCTACATGACATAGCCCTGAATTTTTCAATGCGCAGCTCTTTGCAAAAGAGAGATATTGGCAAGGAAAAGCTGTCTTGTACCTTTGCATTTTTCTCCCAAACGAAGGACACTAGAAAGAAAATTTTAAAGCCTACTGTTAGGCCATCATCTACAAGACATAGCCCTGAATTTTCCAATGCGTAGCTCTTTGCAAAAGAGAGATATTGGCAAGGAAAAGCTGTCTTGTACCTTTGCATTTTTCTCCCAAACGAAGGACACTAGAAAGAAAATTTTAAAGCCTACTGTTAGGCCATCATCTACAAGACATAGCCCTGAATTTTCCAATGCGTAACTCTTTGCAAAAGAGAGATATTGGCAAGGAAAAGCTGTCTTGTACCTTTGCATTTTTCTCCCAAACGAAGGACACTAGAAAGATAATTTTAAAGCCTCCTGTTAGGCCATCATCTACACGACATAGCCCTGAATTTTCCAATGCGCAGCTCTTTGCAAAAGAGAGATATTGGCAAGGAAAAGCTGTCTTGTACCTTTGCATTTTTCTCCCAAACGAAGGACACTAGAATGAAAATTGTAAAGCCTCCTGATAGTGCTTCATCTACACGGTATAGCCCTGAATTTTCCAATGCGCAGCTCTTTGCAAAAGAGAGATATTGGCAAGGAAAAGCTGTCTTGTACCTTTGCATTTTTCTCCCAAACGAAGGACACTAGAAAGATAATTTTAAAGCCTCCTGTTAGGCCATCATCTACACGACATAGCCCTGAATTTTCCAATGCGCAGCTCTTTGCAAAAGAGAGATATTGGCAAGGAAAAGCTGTCTTGTACCTTTGCATTTTTCTCCCAAACGAAGGACACTAGAAAGAAAATTTTAAAGCCTCCTGTTAGGCCATCATCTACACGACATAGCCCTGAATTTTCCAATGCGCAGCTCTTTGCAAAAGAGAGATATTGGCAAGGAAAAGCTGTCTTGTACCTTTGCATTTTTCTCCCAAACGAAGGTCACTAGAAAGAAAATTTTAAAGCCTCCTGTTAGGCCATCATCTACACGGCATAGCCCTGAATTTTCCAATGCGCAGCTCTTTGCAAAAGAGAGATATTGGCAAGGAAAAGCTGTCTTGTACCTTTGCATTTTTCTCCCAAACGAAGGACACTAGAAAGATAATTTTAAAGCTTCCTGTTAGGCCATCATCTACACGACATAGCCCTGAATTTTCCAATGCGCAGCTCTTTGCAAAAGAGAGATATTGGCAAGGAAAAGCTGTCTTGTACCTTTGCATTTTTCTCCCAAACGAAGGACACTAGAAAGATAATTTTAAAGCCTCCTGTTAGGCCATCATCTACACGACATAGCCCTGAATTTTCCAATGCGCAGCTCTTTGCAAAAGAGAGATATTGGCAAGGAAAAGCTGTCTTGTACCTTTGCATTTTTCTCCCAAACGAAGGTCACTAGAAAGAAAATTTTAAAGCCTCCTGTTAGGCCATCATCTACACGACATAGCCCTGAATTTTCCAATGCGCAGCTCTTTGCAAAAGAGAGATATTGGCAAGGAAAAGCTGTCTTGTACCTTTGCATTTTTCTCCCAAACGAAGGACACTAGAAAGAAAATTTTAAAGCCTACTGTTAGGCCATCATCTACAAGACATAGCCCTGAATTTTCCAATGCGTAGCTCTTTGCAAAAGAGATATATTGGCAAGGAAAAGCTGTCTTGTACCTTTGCATTTTTCTCCCAAACGAAGGACACTAGAAAGAAAATTTTAAAGCCTACTGTTAGGCCATCATCTACAAGACATAGCCCTGAATTTTCCAATGCGTAGCTCTTTGCAAAAGAGAGATATTGGCAAGGAAAAGCTGTCTTGTACCTTTGCATTTTTCTCCCAAACGAAGGACACTAGAAAGATAATTTTAAAGCCTCCTGTTAGGCCATCATCTACACGACATAGCCCTGAATTTTCCAATGCGCAGCTCTTTGCAAAAGAGAGATATTGGCAAGGAAAAGCTGTCTTGTACCTTTGCATTTTTCTCCCAAACGAAGGACACTAGAAAGATAATTTTAAAGCCTCCTGTTAGGCCATCATCTACACAACATAGCCCTGAATTTTCCAATGCACAGCTCTTTGCAAAAGAGAGATATTGGCAAGGAAAAGCTGTCTTGTACCTTTGCATTTTTCTCCCAAACGAAGGACACTAGAAAGAAAATTTTAAAGCCTCCTGTTAGGCCATCATCTACACGGCATAGCCCTGAATTTTCCAATGTGCAGCTCTTTGCAAAGGAGAGATATTGGCAAGGAAAAGCTGTCTTGTACCTTTGCATTTTTCTCCCAAACGAAGGACACTAGAATGAAAATTTTAAAGCCTCATGATAGTGCTTCATCTACACGGTATAGCCCTGAATTTTCCAATGCGCAGCTCTTTGCAAAAGAGAGATATTGGCAAGGAAAAGCTGTCTTGTACCTTTGCATTTTTCTCCCAAACGAAGGACACTAGAAAGATAATTTTAAAGCCTCCTGTTAGGCCATCATCTACACGACATAGCCCTGAATTTTCCAATGCGCAGCTCTTTGCAAAAGAGAGATATTGGCAAGGAAAAGCTGTCTTGTACCTTTGCATTTTTCTCCCAAACGAAGGACACTAGAAAGAAAATTTTAAAGCCTCCTGTTAGGCCATCATCTACACGACATAGCCCTGAATTTTCCAATGCGCAGCTCTTTGCAAAAGAGAGATATTGGCAAGGAAAAGCTGTCTTGTACCTTTGCATTTTTCTCCCAAACGAAGGTCACTAGAAAGAAAATTTTAAAGCCTCCTGTTAGGCCATCATCTACACGGCATAGCCCTGAATTTTCCAATGCGCAGCTCTTTGCAAAAGAGAGATATTGGCAAGGAAAAGCTGTCTTGTACCTTTGCATTTTTCTCCCAAACAAAGGACACTAGAATGAAAATTTGAAAGCCTCCTGTTAGTGCTTCATCTAAATGGCATAGCCCTGAATTTTCCAATGCGTAGCTCTTTGCAAAAGAGAGATATTGGTAAGGAAAAGCTGTCTTGTACCTTTGCATTTTTCTCCCAAACGAAGGACACTAGAAAGAAAATTTTAAAGCCTCCTGTTAGTGCTTCATCTACACGGTATAGCCCTGAATTTTCCAATGCCCAGCTCTTTGCAAAAGAGATATATTGGCAAGGAAAAGCTGTCTTGTACCTTTGCATTTTTCTCCCATACGAAGGACACTAGAATGAAAATTTTAAAGCCTCCTGTTAGGCCATCATCTACACGACATAGCCCTGAATTTTCCAATGCGCAGCTCTTTGCAAAAGAGAGATATCGGCAAGGAAAAGCTGTCTTGTACCTTTGCATTTTTCTCCCAAACGAAGGACACTAGAAAGATAATTTTAAAGCCTCCTGTTAGGCCATCATCTACACGACATAGCCCTGAATTTTCCAATGCGCAGCTCTTTGCAAAAGAGAGATATTGGCAAGGAAAAGCTGTCTTGTACCTTTGCATTTTTCTCCCAAACGAAGGACACTAGAAAGATAATTTTAAAGCCTCCTGTTAGGCCATCATCTACACGACATAGCCCTGAATTTTCCAATGCATAGCTCTTTGCAAAAGAGAGATATTGGCACGGAAAAGCTGTCTTGTACCTTTGCATTTTTCTCCCAAACGAAGGACACTAGAAAGATAATTTTAAAGCCTCCTGTTAGGCCATCATCTACATGACATAGCCCTGAATTTTTCAATGCGCAGCTCTTTGCAAAAGAGAGATATTGGCAAGGAAAAGCTGTCTTGTACCTTTGCATTTTTCTCCCAAACGAAGGACACTAGAAAGAAAATTTTAAAGCCTACTGTTAGGCCATCATCTACAAGACATAGCCCTGAATTTTCCAATGCGTAGCTCTTTGCAAAAGAGAGATATTGGCAAGGAAAAGCTGTCTTGTACCTTTGCATTTTTCTCCCAAACGAAGGACACTAGAAAGAAAATTTTAAAGCCTACTGTTAGGCCATCATCTACAAGACATAGCCCTGAATTTTCCAATGCGTAACTCTTTGCAAAAGAGAGATATTGGCAAGGAAAAGCTGTCTTGTACCTTTGCATTTTTCTCCCAAACGAAGGACACTAGAAAGATAATTTTAAAGCCTCCTGTTAGGCCATCATCTACACGACATAGCCCTGAATTTTCCAATGCGCAGCTCTTTGCAAAAGAGAGATATTGGCAAGGAAAAGCTGTCTTGTACCTTTGCATTTTTCTCCCAAACGAAGGACACTAGAATGAAAATTGTAAAGCCTCCTGATAGTGCTTCATCTACACGGTATAGCCCTGAATTTTCCAATGCGCAGCTCTTTGCAAAAGAGAGATATTGGCAAGGAAAAGCTGTCTTGTACCTTTGCATTTTTCTCCCAAACGAAGGACACTAGAAAGATAATTTTAAAGCCTCCTGTTAGGCCATCATCTACACGACATAGCCCTGAATTTTCCAATGCGCAGCTCTTTGCAAAAGAGAGATATTGGCAAGGAAAAGCTGTCTTGTACCTTTGCATTTTTCTCCCAAACGAAGGACACTAGAAAGAAAATTTTAAAGCCTCCTGTTAGGCCATCATCTACACGACATAGCCCTGAATTTTCCAATGCGCAGCTCTTTGCAAAAGAGAGATATTGGCAAGGAAAAGCTGTCTTGTACCTTTGCATTTTTCTCCCAAACGAAGGTCACTAGAAAGAAAATTTTAAAGCCTCCTGTTAGGCCATCATCTACACGGCATAGCCCTGAATTTTCCAATGCGCAGCTCTTTGCAAAAGAGAGATATTGGCAAGGAAAAGCTGTCTTGTACCTTTGCATTTTTCTCCCAAACGAAGGACACTAGAATGAAAATTTGAAAGCCTCCTGTTAGTGCTTCATCTAAATGGCATAGCCCTGAATTTTCCAATGCGTAGCTCTTTGCAAAAGAGAGATATTGGTAAGGAAAAGCTGTCTTGTACCTTTGCATTTTTCTCCCAAACGAAGGACACTAGAAAGAAAATTTTAAAGCCTCCTGTTAGTGCTTCATCTACACGGTATAGCCCTGAATTTTCCAATGCCCAGCTCTTTGCAAAAGAGAGATATTGGCAAGGAAAAGCTGTCTTGTACCTTTGCATTTTTCTCCCAAACGAAGGACACTAGAAAGATAATTTTTAAGCCTCCTGTTAGGCCATCATCTACACGACATAGCCCTGAATTTTCCAATGCGCAGCTCTTTGCAAAAGAGAGATATTGGCAAGGAAAAGCTGTCTTGTACCTTTGCATTTTTCTCCCAAACGAAGGACACTAGAATGAAAATTTTAAAGCCTCCTGATAGTGCTTCATCTACACGGTATAGCCCTGAATTTTCCAATGCGCAGCTCTTTGCAAAAGAGAGATATTGGCAAGGAAAAGCTGTCTTGCACCTTTGCATTTTTCTCCCAAACGAAGGACACTAGAAAGATAATTTTAAAGCCTCCTGTTAGGCCATCATCTACACGACATAGCCCTGAATTTTCCAATGCGCAGCTCTTTGCAAAAGAGAGATATTGGCAAGGAAAAGCTGTCTTGTACCTTTGCATTTTTCTCCCAAACGAAGGACACTAGAAAGAAAATTTTAAAGCCTCCTGTTAGGCCATCATCTACACGACATAGCCCTGAATTTTCCAATGCGCAGCTCTTTGCAAAAGAGAGATATTGGCAAGGAAAAGCTGTCTTGTACCTTTGCATTTTTCTCCCAAACGAAGGTCACTAGAAAGAAAATTTTAAAGCCTCCTGTTAGGCCATCATCTACACGGCATAGCCCTGAATTTTCCAATGCGCAGCTCTTTGCAAAAGAGAGATATTGGCAAGGAAAAGCTGTCTTGTACCTTTGCATTTTTCTCCCAAACGAAGGACACTAGAATGAAAATTTGAAAGCCTCCTGTTAGTGCTTCATCTAAATGGCATAGCCCTGAATTTTCCAATGCGTAGCTCTTTGCAAAAGAGAGATATTGGTAAGGAAAAGCTGTCTTGTACCTTTGCATTTTTCTCCCAAACGAAGGACACTAGAAAGAAAATTTTAAAGCCTCCTGTTAGTGCTTCATCTACACGGTATAGCCCTGAATTTTCCAATGCCCAGCTCTTTGCAAAAGAGAGATATTGGCAAGGAAAAGCTGTCTTGTACCTTTGCATTTTTCTCCCAAACGAAGGACACTAGAAAGATAATTTTTAAGCCTCCTGTTAGGCCATCATCTACACGACATAGCCCTGAATTTTCCAATGCGCAGCTCTTTGCAAAAGAGAGATATTGGCAAGGAAAAGCTGTCTTGTACCTTTGCATTTTTCTCCCAAACGAAGGACACTAGAATGAAAATTTTAAAGCCTCCTGATAGTGCTTCATCTACACGGTATAGCCCTGAATTTTCCAATGCGCAGCTCTTTGCAAAAGAGAGATATTGGCAAGGAAAAGCTGTCTTGCACCTTTGCATTTTTCTCCCAAACGAAGGACACTAGAAAGATAATTTTAAAGCCTCCTGTTAGGCCATCATCTACACGACATAGCCCTGAATTTTCCAATGCGCAGCTCTTTGCAAAAGAGAGATATTGGCAAGGAAAAGCTGTCTTGTACCTTTGCATTTTTCTCCCAAACGAAGGACACTAGAAAGAAAATTTTAAAGCCTCCTGTTAGGCCATCATCTACACGACATAGCCCTGAATTTTCCAACGCGCAGCTCTTTGCAAAAGAGAGATATTGGCAAGGAAAAGCTGTCTTGTACCTTTGCATTTTTCTCCCAAACGAAGGTCACTAGAAAGAAAATTTTAAAGCCTCCTGTTAGGCCATCATCTACACGGCATAGCCCTGAATTTTCCAATGCGCAGCTCTTTGCAAAAGAGAGATATTGGCAAGGAAAAGCTGTCTTGTACCTTTGCATTTTTCTCCCAAACGAAGGACACTAGAATGAAAATTTGAAAGCCTCCTGTTAGTGCTTCATCTAAATGGCATAGCCCTGAATTTTCCAATGCGTAGCTCTTTGCAAAAGAGAGATATTGGTAAGGAAAAGCTGTCTTGTACCTTTGCATTTTTCTCCCAAACGAAGGACACTAGAAAGAAAATTTTAAAGCCTCCTGTTAGTGCTTCATCTACACGGTATAGCCCTGAATTTTCCAATGCCCAGCTCTTTGCAAAAGAGAGATATTGGCAAGGAAAAGCTGTCTTGTACCTTTGCATTTTTCTCCCATACGAAGGACACTAGAATGAAAATTTTAAAGCCTCCTGTTAGGCCATCATCTACACGACATAGCCCTGAATTTTCCAATGCGCAGCTCTTTGCAAAAGAGAGATATTGGCAAGGAAAAGCTGTCTTGTACCTTTGCATTTTTCTCCCAAACGAAGGACACTAGAAAGATAATTTTAAAGCCTCCTGTTAGGCCATCATCTACACGACATAGCCCTGAATTTTCCAATGCGCAGCTCTTTGCAAAAGAGAGATATTGGCAAGGAAAAGCTGTCTTGTACCTTTGCATTTTTCTCCCAAACGAAGGACACTAGAAAGAAAATTTTAAAGCCTCCTGTTAGGCCATCATCTACACGGCATAGCCCTGAATTTTCCAATGCGCAGCTCTTTGCAAAAGAGAGATATTGGCAAGGAAAAGCTGTCTTGTACCATTGCATTTTTCTCCCAAACGAAGGTCACTAGAAAGAAAATTTTAAAGCCTCCTGTTAGGCCATCATCTACACGACATAGCCCTGAATTTTCCAATGCGCAGCTCTTTGCAAAAGAGAGATATTGGCAAGGAAAAGTTGTCTTGTACCTTTGCATTTTTCTCCCAAACGAAGGACACTAGAAAGAAAATTTTAAAGCCTCCTGTTAGGCCATCATCTACACGACATAGCCCTGAATTTTCCAATGCGCAGCTCTTTGCAAAAGAGAGATATTGGCAAGGAAAAGCTGTCTTGTACCTTTGCATTTTTCTCCCAAACGAAGGTCATTAGAAAGAAAATTTTAAAGCCTCCTGTTAGGCCATCATCTACACGACATAGCCCTGAATTTTCCAATGCGTAGCTCTTTGCAAAAGAGAGATATTGGCAAGGAAAAGCTGTCTTGTACCTTTGCATTTTTCTCCCAAACGAAGGACACTAGAAAGAAAATTTTCAAGCCTCCTGTTAGGCCATCATCTACACGGCATAGCCCTGAATTTTCCAATGCGCAGCTCTTTGCAAAAGAGAGATTTTGGCAAGGAAAAGCTGTCTTGTACCTTTGCATTTTTCTCCCATACGAAGGACACTAGAATGAAAATTTGAAAGCCTCCTGTTAGTGCTTCATCTACACGGTATAGCCCTGAATTTTCCAATGCGTAGCTCTTTGCAAAAGAGAGATATTGGTAAGGAAAAGCTGTCTTGTACCTTTGCATTTTTCTCCCAAACGAAGGACACTAGAAAGAAAATTTTAAAGCCTCCTGTTAGTGCTTCATCTACACGGTATAGCCCTGAATTTTCCAATGCGCAGCTCTTTGCAAAAGAGAGATATTGGCAAGGAAAAGCTGTCTTGTACCTTTGCATTTTTCTCCCAAACGAAGGACACTAGAAAGAAAATTTTAAAGCCTCCTGTTAGGCCATCATCTACACGACATAGCCCTGAATTTTCCAATGCGCAGCTCTTTGCAAAAGAGAGATATTGGCAAGGAAAAGCTGTCTTGTACCTTTGCATTTTTCTCCCAAACGAAGGACACTAGAAAGATAATTTTAAAGCCTCCTGTTAGGCCATCATCTACACGACATAGCCCTGAATTTTCCAATGCGTAGCTCTTTGCAAAAGAGAGATATTGGCAAGGAAAAGCTGTCTTGTACCTTTGCATTTTTCTCCCAAACGAAGGTCACTAGAAAGAAAATTTTAAAGCCTCCTGTTAGGCCATCATCTACACGACATAGCCCTGAATTTTCCAATGCGTAGCTCTTTGCAAAAGAGAGATATTGGCAAGGAAAAGCTGTCTTGTACCTTTGCATTTTTCTCCCAAACGAAGGACACTAGAAAGAAAATTTTAAAGCCTCCTGTTAGGCCATCATCTACACGACATAGCCCTGAATTTTCCAATGCGCAGCTCTTTGCAAAAGAGAGATTTTGGCAAGGAAAAGCTGTCTTGTACCTTTGCATTTTTCTCCCAAACGAAGGACACTAGAATGAAAATTTGAAAGCCTCCTGTTAGTGCTTCATCTACACGGTATAGCCCTGAATTTTCCAATGCGTAGCTCTTTGCAAAAGAGAGATATTGGTAAGGAAAAGCTGTCTTGTACCTTTACATTTTTCTCCCAAACGAAGGACACTAGTTAGAAAATTTTAAAGCCTCCTGTTAGTGCTTCATCTACACGGTATAGCCCTGAATTTTCCAATGCGCAGCTCTTTGCAAAAGAGAGATATTGGCAAGGAAAAGCTGTCTTGTACCTTTGCATTTTTCTCCCAAACGAAGGACACTAGAAAGAAAATTTTAAAGCCTCCTGTTAGGCCATCATCTACACGACATAGCCCTGAATTTTCCAATGCGCAGCTCTTTGCAAAAGAGAGATATTGGCAAGGAAAAGCTGTCTTGTACCTTTGCATTTTTCTCCCAAACGAAGGACACTAGAAAGATAATTTTAAAGCCTCCTGTTAGGCCATCATCTACACGACATAGCCCTGAATTTTCCAATGCGTAGCTCTTTGCAAAAGAGATATTGGCAAGGAAAAGCTGTCTTGTACCTTTGCATTTTTCTCCCAAACGAAGGTCACTAGAAAGAAAATTTTAAAGCCTCCTGTTAGGCCATCATCTACACGACATAGCCCTGAATTTTCCAACGCGCAGCTCTTTGCAAAAGAGAGATATTGGCAAGGAAAAGCTGTCTTGTACCTTTGCATTTTTCTCCCAAACGAAGGTCACTAGAAAGAAAATTTTAAAGCCTCCTGTTAGGCCATCATCTACACGACATAGCCCTGAATTTTCCAACGCGCAGCTCTTTGCAAAAGAGAGATATTGGCAAGGAAAAGCTGTCTTGTACCTTTGCATTTTTCTCCCAAACGAAGGTCACTAGAAAGAAAATTTTAAAGCCTCCTGTTAGGCCATCATCTACACGGCATAGCCCTGAATTTTCCAATGCGCAGCTCTTTCCAAAGGAGAGATATTGGCAAGGAAAAGCTGTCTTGTACCTTTGCATTTTTCTCCCAAACGAAGGACACTAGAATGAAAATTTTAAAGCCTCCTGATAGTGCTTCATCTACACGGTATAGCCCTGAATTTTCCAATGCGCAGCTCTTTGCAAAAGAGAGATATTGGCAAGGAAAAGCTGTCTTGTACCTTTGCATTTTTCTCCCAAACGAAGGACACTAGAAAGAAAATTTTAAAGCCTCCTGTTAGGCCATCATCTACACGACATAGCCCTGAATTTTCCAATGCGCAGCTCTTTGCAAAAGAGAGATATTGGCAAGGAAAAGCTGTCTTGTACCTTTGCATTTTTCTCCCAAACGAAGGAAACTAGAAAGAAAATTTTAAAGCCTCCTGTTAGGCCATCATCTACACGACATAGCCCTGAATTTTCCAATGCGCAGCTCTTTGCAAAAGAGAGATATTGGCAAGGAAAAGCTGTCTTGTACCTTTGCATTTTTCTCCCAAACGAAGGACACTAGAAAGAAAATTTTAAAGCCTCCTGTTAGGCCATCATCTACACGACATAGCCCTGAATTTTCCAATGCGCAGCTCTTTGCAAAAGAGAGATATTGGCAAGGAAAAGCTGTCTTGTACCTTTGCATTTTTCTCCCAAACGAAGGACACTAGAAAGAAAATTTTAAAGCCTCTTGTTAGGCCATCATCTACACGGCATAGCCCTGAATTTTCCAATGCGCAGCTCTTTGCAAAAGAGAGATATTGGCAAGGAAAAGCTGTCTTGTACCTTTGCATTTTTCTCCCAAACGAAGGACACTAGAAAGAAAATTTTCAAGCCTCCTGTTAGGCCATCATCTACACGGCATAGCCCTGAATTTTCCAATGCGCAGCTCTTTGCAAAAGAGAGATATTGGCAAGGAAAAGCTGTCTTGTACCTTTGCATTTTTCTCCCAAACGAAGGACACTAGAATGAAAATTTGAAAGCCTCCTGTTAGTGTTTCATCTACACGGCATAGCCCTGAATTTTCCAATGCGTAGCTCTTTGCAAAAGAGAGATATTGGCAAGGAAAAGCTGTCTTGTACCTTTGCATTTTTCTCCCAAACGAAGGACACTAGAAAGAAAATTTTAAAGCCTCTTGTTAGGCCATCATCTACACGGCATAGCCCTGAATTTTCCAATGCGCAGCTCTTTGCAAAAGAGAGATATTGGCAAGGAAAAGCTGTCTTGTACCTTTGCATTTTTCTCCCAAACGAAGGACACTAGAAAGAAAATTTTCAAGCCTCCTGTTAGGCCATCATCTACACGGCATAGCCCTGAATTTTCCAATGCGCAGCTCTTTGCAAAAGAGAGATATTGGCAAGGAAAAGCTGTCTTGTACCTTTGCATTTTTCTCCCAAACGAAGGACACTAGAATGAAAATTTGAAAGCCTCCTGTTAGTGTTTCATCTACACGGCATAGCCCTGAATTTTCCAATGCGTAGCTCTTTGCAAAAGAGAGATATTGTTAAGGAAAAGCTGTCTTGTACCTTTGCATTTTTCTCCCAAACGAAGGACACTAGAAAGAAAATTTTAAAGCCTCCTGTTAGGCCATCATCTACACGACATAGCCCTGAATTTTCCAATGCGCAGCTCTTTGCATAAGAGAGATATTGGCAAGGAAAAGCTGTCTTGTACCTTTGCATTTTTCTCCCAAACGAAGGACACTAGAAAGATAATTTTAAAGCCTCCTGTTAGGCCATCATCTACACGACATAGCCCTGAATTTTCCAATGCGCAGCTCTTTGCAAAAGAGAGATATTGGCAAGGAAAAGCTGTCTTGTACCTTTGCATTTTTCTCCCAAACGAAGGACACTAGAAAGATAATTTTAAAGCCTCCTGTTAGGCCATCATCTACACGACATAGCCCTGAATTTTCCAATGCGCAGCTCTTTGCAAAAGAGAGATATTGGCAAGGAAAAGCTGTCTTGTACCTTTGCATTTTTCTCCCAAACGAAGGACACTAGAAAGAAAATTTTAAAGCCTCCTGTTAGGCCATCATCTACACGACATAGCCCTGAATTTTCCAATGCGTAGCTCTTTGCAAAAGAGAGATATTGGCAAGGAAAAGCTGTCTTGTACCTTTGCATTTTTCTCCCAAACGAAGGACACTAGAAAGAAAATTTTAAAGCCTCCTGTTAGGCCATCATCTACACGACATAGCCCTGAATTTTCCAATGCGTAGCTCTTTGCAAAAGAGAGATATTGGCAAGGAAAAGCTGTCTTGTACCTTTGCATTTTTCTCCCAAACGAAGGACACTAGAAATATAATTTTAAAGCCTCCTGTTAGGCCATCATCTACACGACATAGCCCTGAATTTTCCAATGCGCAGCTCTTTGCAAAAGAGAGATATTGGCAAGGAAAAGCTGTCTTGTACCTTTGCATTTTTCTCCCAAACGAAGGACACTAGAAAGATAATTTTAAAGCTTCCTGTTAGGCCATCATCTACACGACATAGCCCTGAATTTTCCAAAGCGCAGCTCTTTGCAAAAGAGAGATATTGGCAAGGAAAAGCTGTCTTGTACCTTTGCATTTTTCTCCCAAACCAAGGACACTAGAAAGAAAATTTTAAAGCCTCCTGTTAGGACATCATCTACACAACATAGCCCTGAATTTTCCAATGCGTAGCTCTTTGCAAAAGAGAGATATTGGCAAGGAAAAGCTGTCTTGTACCTTTGCATTTTTCTCCCAAACGAAGGACACTAGAAAGAAAATTTTAAAGCCTCCTGTTAGGCCATCATCTACACGGCATAGCCCTGAATTTTCCAATGCGCAGCTCTTTCCAAAGGAAAGATATTGGCAAGGAAAAGCTGTCTTGTACCTTTGCATTTTTCTCCCAAACGAAGCACACTAGAATGAAAATTTTAAAGCCTCCTGATAGTGCTTCATCTACACGGTATAGCCCTGAATTTTCCAATGCGCAGCTCTTTGCAAAAGAGAGATATTGGCAAGGAAAAGCTGTCTTGTACCTTTGCATTTTTCTCCCAAACGAAGGACACTAGAAAGAAAATTTTAAAGCCTCCTGTTAGGCCATCATCTACACGACATAGCCCTGAATTTTCCAATGCGCAGCTCTTTGCAAAAGAGAGATATTGGCAAGGAAAAGCTGTCTTGTACCTTTGCATTTTTCTCCCAAACGAAGGACACTAGAATGAAAATTTGAAAGCCTCCTGATAGTGCTTCATCTACACGGTATAGCCCTGAATTTTCCAATGCGCAGCTCTTTGCAAAAGAGAGATATTGGCAAGGAAAAGCTGTCTTGTACCTTTGCATTTTTCTCCCAAACGAAGGACACTAGAAAGAAAATTTTAAAGCCTCCTGTTAGGCCATCATCTACACGACATAGCCCTGAATTTTCCAATGCGCAGCTCTTTGCAAAAGAGAGATATTGGCAAGGAAAAGCTGTCTTGTACCTTTGCATTTTTCTCCCAAACGAAGGAAACTAGAAAGAAAATTTTAAAGCCTCCTGTTAGGCCATCATCTACACGACATAGCCCTGAATTTTCCAATGCGCAGCTCTTTGCAAAAGAGAGATATTGGCAAGGAAAAGCTGTCTTGTACCTTTGCATTTTTCTCCCAAACGAAGGACACTAGAAAGAAAATTTTAAAGCCTCCTGTTAGGCCATCATCTACACGACATAGCCCTGAATTTTCCAATGCGCAGCTCTTTGCAAAAGAGAGATATTGGCAAGGAAAAGCTGTCTTGTACCTTTGCATTTTTCTCCCAAACGAAGGACACTAGAAAGAAAATTTTAAAGCCTCTTGTTAGGCCATCATCTACACGGCATAGCCCTGAATTTTCCAATGCGCAGCTCTTTGCAAAAGAGAGATATTTGCAAGGAAAAGCTGTCTTGTACCTTTGCATTTTTCTCCCAAACGAAGGACACTAGAAAGAAAATTTTCAAGCCTCCTGTTAGGCCATCATCTACACGGCATAGCCCTGAATTTTCCAATGCGCAGCTCTTTGCAAAAGAGAGATATTGGCAAGGAAAAGCTGTCTTGTACCTTTGCATTTTTCTCCCAAACGAAGGACACTAGAATGAAAATTTGAAAGCCTCCTGTTAGTGTTTCATCTACACGGCATAGCCCTGAATTTTCCAATGCGTAGCTCTTTGCAAAAGAGAGATATTGGCAAGGAAAAGCTGTCTTGTACCTTTGCATTTTTCTCCCAAACGAAGGACACTAGAAAGAAAATTTTAAAGCCTCTTGTTAGGCCATCATCTACACGGCATAGCCCTGAATTTTCCAATGCGCAGCTCTTTGCAAAAGAGAGATATTGGCAAGGAAAAGCTGTCTTGTACCTTTGCATTTTTCTCCCAAACGAAGGACACTAGAAAGAAAATTTTCAAGCCTCCTGTTAGGCCATCATCTACACGGCATAGCCCTGAATTTTCCAATGCGCAGCTCTTTGCAAAAGAGAGATATTGGCAAGGAAAAGCTGTCTTGTACCTTTGCATTTTTCTCCCAAACGAAGGACACTAGAATGAAAATTTGAAAGCCTCCTGTTAGTGTTTCATCTACACGGCATAGCCCTGAATTTTCCAATGCGTAGCTCTTTGCAAAAGAGAGATATTGGTAAGGAAAAGCTGTCTTGTACCTTTGCATTTTTCTCCCAAACGAAGGACACTAGAAAGAAAATTTTAAAGCCTCCTGTTAGGCCATCATCTACACGACATAGCCCTGAATTTTCCAATGCGCAGCTCTTTGCATAAGAGAGATATTGGCAAGGAAAAGCTGTCTTGTACCTTTGCATTTTTCTCCCAAACGAAGGACACTAGAAAGATAATTTTAAAGCCTCCTGTTAGGCCATCATCTACACGACATAGCCCTGAATTTTCCAATGCGCAGCTCTTTGCAAAAGAGAGATATTGGCAAGGAAAAGCTGTCTTGTACCTTTGCATTTTTCTCCCAAACGAAGGACACTAGAAAGATAATTTTAAAGCCTCCTGTTAGGCCATCATCTACACGACATAGCCCTGAATTTTCCAATGCGCAGCTCTTTGCAAAAGAGAGATATTGGCAAGGAAAAGCTGTCTTGTACCTTTGCATTTTTCTCCCAAACGAAGGACACTAGAAAGAAAATTTTAAAGCCTCCTGTTAGGCCATCATCTACACGACATAGCCCTGAATTTTCCAATGCGTAGCTCTTTGCAAAAGAGAGATATTGGCAAGGAAAAGCTGTCTTGTACCTTTGCATTTTTCTCCCAAACGAAGGACACTAGAAAGAAAATTTTAAAGCCTCCTGTTAGGCCATCATCTACACGACATAGCCCTGAATTTTCCAATGCGTAGCTCTTTGCAAAAGAGAGATATTGGCAAGGAAAAGCTGTCTTGTACCTTTGCATTTTTCTCCCAAACGAAGGACACTAGAAATATAATTTTAAAGCCTCCTGTTAGGCCATCATCTACACGACATAGCCCTGAATTTTCCAATGCGCAGCTCTTTGCAAAAGAGAGATATTGGCAAGGAAAAGCTGTCTTGTACCTTTGCATTTTTCTCCCAAACGAAGGACACTAGAAAGATAATTTTAAAGCTTCCTGTTAGGCCATCATCTACACGACATAGCCCTGAATTTTCCAAAGCGCAGCTCTTTGCAAAAGAGAGATATTGGCAAGGAAAAGCTGTCTTGTACCTTTGCATTTTTCTCCCAAACCAAGGACACTAGAAAGAAAATTTTAAAGCCTCCTGTTAGGACATCATCTACACAACATAGCCCTGAATTTTCCAATGCGTAGCTCTTTGCAAAAGAGAGATATTGGCAAGGAAAAGCTGTCTTGTACCTTTGCATTTTTCTCCCAAACGAAGGACACTAGAAAGAAAATTTTAAAGCCTCCTGTTAGGCCATCATCTACACGGCATAGCCCTGAATTTTCCAATGCGCAGCTCTTTCCAAAGGAAAGATATTGGCAAGGAAAAGCTGTCTTGTACCTTTGCATTTTTCTCCCAAACGAAGCACACTAGAATGAAAATTTTAAAGCCTCCTGATAGTGCTTCATCTACACGGTATAGCCCTGAATTTTCCAATGCGCAGCTCTTTGCAAAAGAGAGATATTGGCAAGGAAAAGCTGTCTTGTACCTTTGCATTTTTCTCCCAAACGAAGGACACTAGAAAGAAAATTTTAAAGCCTCCTGTTAGGCCATCATCTACACGACATAGCCCTGAATTTTCCAATGCGCAGCTCTTTGCAAAAGAGAGATATTGGCAAGGAAAAGCTGTCTTGTACCTTTGCATTTTTCTCCCAAACGAAGGACACTAGAATGAAAATTTGAAAGCCTCCTGTTAGTGTTTCATCTACACGGCATAGCCCTGAATTTTCCAATGCGTAGCTCTTTGCAAAAGAGAGATATTGGTAAGGAAAAGCTGTCTTGTACCTTTGCATTTTTCTCCCAAACGAAGGACACTAGAAAGAAAATTTTAAAGCCTCCTGTTAGGCCATCATCTACACGACATAGCCCTGAATTTTCCAATGCGTAGCTCTTTGCAAAAGAGAGATATTGGCAAGGAAAAGCTGTCTTGTACCTTTGCATTTTTCTCCCAAACGAAGGACACTAGAAAGAAAATTTTCAAGCCTCCTGTTAGGCCATCATCTACACGGCATAGCCCTGAATTTTCCAATGCGCAGCTCTTTGCAAAAGAGAGATTTTGGCAAGGAAAAGCTGTCTTGTACCTTTGCATTTTTCTCCCAAACGAAGGACACTAGAATGAAAATTTGAAAGCCTCCTGTTAGTGCTTCATCTACACGGTATAGCCCTGAATTTTCCAATGCGTAGCTCTTTGCAAAAGAGAGATATTGGTAAGGAAAAGCTGTCTTGTACCTTTGCATTTTTCTCCCAAACGAAGGACACTAGAAAGAAAATTTTAAAGCCTCCTGTTAGTGCTTCATCTACACGGTATAGCCCTGAATTTTCCAATGCGCAGCTCTTTGCAAAAGAGAGATATTGGCAAGGAAAAGCTGTCTTGTACCTTTGCATTTTTCTCCCAAACGAAGGACACTAGAAAGATAATTTTAAAGCCTCCTGTTAGGCCATCATCTACACGACATAGCCCTGAATTTTCCAATGCGCAGCTCTTTGCAAAAGAGAGATATTGGCAAGGAAAAGCTGTCTTGTACCTTTGCATTTTTCTCCCAAACGAAGGACACTAGAAAGATAATTTTAAAGCCTCCTGTTAGGCCATCATCTACACGACATAGCCCTGAATTTTCCAATGCATAGCTCTTTGCAAAAGAGAGATATTGGCAAGGAAAAGCTGTCTTGTACCTTTGCATTTTTCTCCCAAATGAAGGACACTAGAAATATAATTTTAAAGCCTCCTGTTAGGCCATCATCTACACGACATAGCCCTGAATTTTCCAATGCGCAGCTCTTTGCAAAAGAGAGATATTGGCAAGGAAAAGCTGTCTTGTACCTTTGCATTTTTCTCCCAAACGAAGGACACTAGAAAGATAATTTTAAAGCTTCCTGTTAGGCCATCATCTACACGACATAGCCCTGAATTTTCCAAAGCGCAGCTCTTTGCAAAAGAGAGATATTGGCAAGGAAAAGCTGTCTTGTACCTTTGCATTTTTCTCCCAAACCAAGGACACTAGAAAGAAAATTTTAAAGCCTCCTGTTAGGACATCATCTACACAACATAGCCCTGAATTTTCCAATGCGTAGCTCTTTGCAAAAGAGAGATATTGGCAAGGAAAAGCTGTCTTGTACCTTTGCATTTTTCTCCCAAACGAAGGACACTAGAAAGAAAATTTTAAAGCCTCCTGTTAGGCCATCATCTACACGGCATAGCCCTGAATTTTCCAATGCGCAGCTCTTTCCAAAGGAAAGATATTGGCAAGGAAAAGCTGTCTTGTACCTTTGCATTTTTCTCCCAAACGAAGGACACTAGAATGAAAATTTTAAAGCCTCCTGATAGTGCTTCATCTACACGGTATAGCCCTGAATTTTCCAATGCGCAGCTCTTTGCAAAAGAGAGATATTGGCAAGGAAAAGCTGTCTTGTACCTTTGCATTTTTCTCCCAAACGAAGGACACTAGAAAGAAAATGTTCAAGCCTCCTGTTAGGCCATCATCTACACGGCATAGCCCTGAATTTTCCAATGCGCAGCTCTTTGCAAAAGAGAGATATTGGCAAGGAAAAGCTGTCTTGTACCTTTGCATTTTTCTCCCAAACGAAGGACACTAGAATGAAAATTTGAAAGCCTCCTGTTAGTGTTTCATCTACACGGCATAGCCCTGAATTTTCCAATGCGTAGCTCTTTGCAAAAGAGAGATATTGGTAAGGAAAAGCTGTCTTGTACCTTTGCATTTTTCTCCCAAACGAAGGACACTAGAAAGAAAATTTTAAAGCCTCCTGTTAGGCCATCATCTACACGACATAGCCCTGAATTTTCCAATGCGTAGCTCTTTGCAAAAGAGAGATATTGGCAAGGAAAAGCTGTCTTGTACCTTTGCATTTTTCTCCCAAACGAAGGACACTAGAAAGAAAATTTTCAAGCCTCCTGTTAGGCCATCATCTACACGGCATAGCCCTGAATTTTCCAATGCGCAGCTCTTTGCAAAAGAGAGATTTTGGCAAGGAAAAGCTGTCTTGTACCTTTGCATTTTTCTCCCAAACGAAGGACACTAGAATGAAAATTTGAAAGCCTCCTGTTAGTGCTTCATCTACACGGTATAGCCCTGAATTTTCCAATGCGTAGCTCTTTGCAAAAGAGAGATATTGGTAAGGAAAAGCTGTCTTGTACCTTTGCATTTTTCTCCCAAACGAAGGACACTAGAAAGAAAATTTTAAAGCCTCCTGTTAGTGCTTCATCTACACGGTATAGCCCTGAATTTTCCAATGCGCAGCTCTTTGCAAAAGAGAGATATTGGCAAGGAAAAGCTGTCTTGTACCTTTGCATTTTTCTCCCAAACGAAGGACACTAGAAAGATAATTTTAAAGCCTCCTGTTAGGCCATCATCTACACGACATAGCCCTGAATTTTCCAATGCGCAGCTCTTTGCAAAAGAGAGATATTGGCAAGGAAAAGCTGTCTTGTACCTTTGCATTTTTCTCCCAAACGAAGGACACTAGAAAGATAATTTTAAAGCCTCCTGTTAGGCCATCATCTACACGACATAGCCCTGAATTTTCCAATGCATAGCTCTTTGCAAAAGAGAGATATTGGCAAGGAAAAGCTGTCTTGTACCTTTGCATTTTTCTCCCAAACGAAGGACACTAGAAATATAATTTTAAAGCCTCCTGTTAGGCCATCATCTACACGACATAGCCCTGAATTTTCCAATGCGCAGCTCTTTGCAAAAGAGAGATATTGGCAAGGAAAAGCTGTCTTGTACCTTTGCATTTTTCTCCCAAACGAAGGACACTAGAAAGATAATTTTAAAGCTTCCTGTTAGGCCATCATCTACACGACATAGCCCTGAATTTTCCAAAGCGCAGCTCTTTGCAAAAGAGAGATATTGGCAAGGAAAAGCTGTCTTGTACCTTTGCATTTTTCTCCCAAACCAAGGACACTAGAAAGAAAATTTTAAAGCCTCCTGTTAGGACATCATCTACACAACATAGCCCTGAATTTTCCAATGCGTAGCTCTTTGCAAAAGAGAGATATTGGCAAGGAAAAGCAGTCTTGTACCTTTGCATTTTTCTCCCAAACGAAGGACACTAGAAAGAAAATTTTAAAGCCTCCTGTTAGGCCATCATCTACACGGCATAGCCCTGAATTTTCCAATGCGCAGCTCTTTCCAAAGGAAAGATATTGGCAAGGAAAAGCTGTCTTGTACCTTTGCATTTTTCTCCCAAACGAAGGACACTAGAATGAAAATTTTAAAGCCTCCTGATAGTGCTTCATCTACACGGTATAGCCCTGAATTTTCCAATGCGCAGCTCTTTGCAAAAGAGAGATATTGGCAAGGAAAAGCTGTCTTGTACCTTTGCATTTTTCTCCCAAACGAAGGACACTAGAAAGAAAATTTTAAAGCCTCCTGTTAGGCCATCATCTACACGACATAGCCCTGAATTTTCCAATGCGCAGCTCTTTGCAAAAGAGAGATATTGGCAAGGAAAAGCTGTCTTGTACCTTTGCATTTTTCTCCCAAACGAAGGACACTAGAAAGAAAATTTTAAAGCCTCCTGTTAGGCCATCATCTACACGACATAGCCCTGAATTTTCCAATGCGCAGCTCTTTGCAAAAGAGAGATATTGGCAAGGAAAAGCTGTCTTGTACCTTTACATTTTTCTCCCAAACGAAGGACACTAGAAAGAAAATTTTAAAGCCTCCTGTTAGGCCATCATCTACACGACATAGCCCTGAATTTTCCAATGCGCAGCTCTTTGCAAAAGAGAGATATTGGCAAGGAAAAGCTGTCTTGTACCTTTGCATTTTTCTCCCAAACGAAGGACACTAGAAAGAAAATTTTAAAGCCTCTTGTTAGGCCATCATCTACACGGCATAGCCCTGAATTTTCCAATGCGCAGCTCTTTGCAAAAGAGAGATATTGGCAAGGAAAAGCTGTCTTGTACCTTTGCATTTTTCTCCCAAACGAAGGACACTAGAAAGAAAATGTTCAAGCCTCCTGTTAGGCCATCATCTACACGGCATAGCCCTGAATTTTCCAATGCGCAGCTCTTTGCAAAAGAGAGATATTGGCAAGGAAAAGCTGTCTTGTACCTTTGCATTTTTCTCCCAAACGAAGGACACTAGAATGAAAATTTGAAAGCCTCCTGTTAGTGTTTCATCTACACGGCATAGCCCTGAATTTTCCAATGCGTAGCTCTTTGCAAAAGAGAGATATTGGTAAGGAAAAGCTGTCTTGTACCTTTGCATTTTTCTCCCAAACGAAGGACACTAGAAAGAAAATTTTAAAGCCTCCTGTTAGGCCATCATCTACACGACATAGCCCTGAATTTTCCAATGCGTAGCTCTTTGCAAAAGAGAGATATTGGCAAGGAAAAGCTGTCTTGTACCTTTGCATTTTTCTCCCAAACGAAGGACACTAGAAAGAAAATTTTCAAGCCTCCTGTTAGGCCATCATCTACACGGCATAGCCCTGAATTTTCCAATGCGCAGCTCTTTGCAAAAGAGAGATTTTGGCAAGGAAAAGCTGTCTTGTACCTTTGCATTTTTCTCCCAAACGAAGGACACTAGAATGAAAATTTGAAAGCCTCCTGTTAGTGCTTAATCTACACGGTATAGCCCTGAATTTTCCAATGCGTAGCTCTTTGCAAAAGAGAGATATTGGTAAGGAAAAGCTGTCTTGTACCTTTGCATTTTTCTCCCAAACGAAGGACACTAGAAAGAAAATTTTAAAGCCTCCTGTTAGTGCTTCATCTACACGGTATAGCCCTGAATTTTCCAATGCGCAGCTCTTTGCAAAAGAGAGATATTGGCAAGGAAAAGCTGTCTTGCACCTTTGCATTTTTCTCCCAAACGAAGGACACTAGAAAGATAATTTTAAAGCCTCCTGTTAGGCCATCATCTACACGACATAGCCCTGAATTTTCCAATGCGCAGCTCTTTGCAAAAGAGAGATATTGGCAAGGAAAAGCTGTCTTGTACCTTTGCATTTTTCTCCCAAACGAAGGACACTAGAAAGATAATTTTAAAGCCTCCTGTTAGGCCATCATCTACACGACATAGCCCTGAATTTTCCAATGCATAGCTCTTTGCAAAAGAGAGATATTGGCAAGGAAAAGCTGTCTTGTACCTTTGCATTTTTCTCCCAAACGAAGGACACTAGAAATATAATTTTAAAGCCTCCTGTTAGGCCATCATCTACACGACATAGCCCTGAATTTTCCAATGCGCAGCTCTTTGCAAAAGAGAGATATTGGCAAGGAAAAGCTGTCTTGTACCTTTGCATTTTTCTCCCAAACGAAGGACACTAGAAAGAAAATTTTAAAGCCTCCTGTTAGGCCATCATCTACACGGCATAGCCCTGAATTTTCCAATGCGTAGCTCTTTCCAAAGGAGAGATATTGGCAAGGAAAAGCTGTCTTGTACCTTTGCATTTTTCTCCCAAACGAAGGACACTAGAATGAAAATTTTAAAGCCTCCTGATAGTGCTTCATCTACACGGTATAGCCCTGAATTTTCCAATGCGCAGCTCTTTGCAAAAGAGAGATATTGGCAAGGAAAAGCTGTCTTGTACCTTTGCATTTTTCTCCCAAACGAAGGACACTACAAAGATAATTTTAAAGTCTCCTGTTAGGCCATCATCTACACGACATAGCCCTGAATTTTCCAATGCGCAGCTCTTTGCAAAAGAGAGATATTGGCAAGGAAAAGCTGTCTTGTACCTTTGCATTTTTCTCCCAAACGAAGGACACTAGAAAGAAAATTTTAAAGCCTCCTGTTAGGCCATCATCTACACGACATAGCCCTGAATTTTCCAATGCGCAGCTCTTTGCAAAAGAGAGATATTGGCAAGGAAAAGCTGTCTTGTACCTTTGCATTTTTCTCCCAAACGAAGGACACTAGAAAGAAAATTTTAAAGCCTCCTGTTAGGCCATCATCTACACGACATAGCCCTGAATTTTCCAAAGCGCAGCTCTTTGCAAAAGAGAGATATTGGCAAGGAAAAGCTGTCTTGTACCTTTGCATTTTTCTCCCAAACCAAGGACACTAGAAAGAAAATTTTAAAGCCTCCTGTTAGGACATCATCTACACAACATAGCCCTGAATTTTCCAATGCGTAGCTCTTTGCAAAAGAGAGATATTGGCAAGGAAAAGCTGTATTGTACCTTTGCATTTTTCTCCCAAACGAAGGACACTAGAAAGAAAATTTTAAAGCCTCCTGTTAGGCCATCATCTACACGGCATAGCCCTGAATTTTCCAATGCGCAGCTCTTTCCAAAGGAAAGATATTGGCAAGGAAAAGCTGTCTTGTACCTTTGCATTTTTCTCCCAAACGAAGGACACTAGAATGAAAATTTTAAAGCCTCCTGATAGTGCTTCATCTACACGGTATAGCCCTGAATTTTCCAATGCGCAGCTCTTTGCAAAAGAGAGATATTGGCAAGGAAAAGCTGTCTTGTACCTTTGCATTTTTCTCCCAAACGAAGGACACTAGAAAGAAAATTTTAAAGCCTCCTGTTAGGCCATCATCTACACGACATAGCCCTGAATTTTCCAATGCGCAGCTCTTTGCAAAAGAGAGATATTGGCAAGGAAAAGCTGTCTTGTACCTTTGCATTTTTCTCCCAAACGAAGGACACTAGAAAGAAAATTTTAAAGCCTCCTGTTAGGCCATCATCTACACGACATAGCCCTGAATTTTCCAATGCGCAGCTCTTTGCAAAAGAGAGATATTGGCAAGGAAAAGCTATCTTGTACCTTTGCATTTTTCTCCCAAACGAAGGACACTAGAAAGAAAATTTTAAAGCCTCCTGTTAGGCCATCATCTACACGACATAGCCCTGAATTTTCCAATGCGCAGCTCTTTGCAAAAGAGAGATATTGGCAAGGAAAAGCTGTCTTGTACCTTTGCATTTTTCTCCCAAACGAAGGACACTAGAAAGAAAATTTTAAAGCCTCTTGTTAGGCCATCATCTACACGGCATAGCCCTGAATTTTCCAATGCGCAGCTCTTTGCAAAAGAGAGATATTGGCAAGGAAAAGCTGTCTTGTACCTTTGCATTTTTCTCCCAAACGAAGGACACTAGAAAGAAAATTTTCAAGCCTCCTGTTAGGCCATCATCTACACGGCATAGCCCTGAATTTTCCAATGCGCAGCTCTTTGCAAAAGAGAGATATTGGCAAGGAAAAGCTGTCTTGTACCTTTGCATTTTTCTCCCAGACGAAGGACACTAGAATGAAAATTTGAAAGCCTCCTGTTAGTGTTTCATCTACACGGCATAGCCCTGAATTTTCCAATGCGTAGCTCTTTGCAAAAGAGAGATATTGGTAAGGAAAAGCTGTCTTGTACCTTTGCATTTTTCTCCCAAACGAAGGACACTAGAAAGAAAATTTTAAAGTCTCCTGTTAGGCCATCATCTACACGACATAGCCCTGAATTTTCCAATGCGTAGCTCTTTGCAAAAGAGAGATATTGGCAAGGAAAAGCTGTCTTGTACCTTTGCATTTTTCTCCCAAACGAAGGACACTAGAAAGAAAATTTTCAAGCCTCCTGTTAGGCCATCATCTACACGGCATAGCCCTGAATTTTCCAATGCGCAGCTCTTTGCAAAAGAGAGATTTTGGCAAGGAAAAGCTGTCTTGTACCTTTGCATTTTTCTCCCAAACGAAGGACACTAGAATGAAAATTTGAAAGCCTCCTGTTAGTGCTTCATCTACACGGTATAGCCCTGAATTTTCCAATGCGTAGCTCTTTGCAAAAGAGAGATATTGGTAAGGAAAAGCTGTCTTGTACCTTTGCATTTTTCTCCCAAACGAAGGACACTAGAATGAAAATTTTAAAGCCTCCTGTTAGTGCTTCATCTACACGGTATAGCCCTGAATTTTCCAATGCGCAGCTCTTTGCAAAAGAGAGATATTGGCAAGGAAAAGCTGTCTTGCACCTTTGCATTTTTCTCCCAAACGAAGGACACTAGAAAGATAATTTTAAAGCCTCCTGTTAGGCCATCATCTACACGACATAGCCCTGAATTTTCCAATGCGCAGCTCTTTGCAAAAGAGAGATATTGGCAAGGAAAAGCTGTCTTGTACCTTTGCATTTTTCTCCCAAACGAAGGACACTAGAAAGATAATTTTAAAGCCTCCTGTTAGGCCATCATCTACACGACATAGCCCTGAATTTTCCAATGCGCAGCTCTTTGCAAAAGAGAGATATTGGCAAGGAAAAGCTGTCTTGTACCTTTGCATTTTTCTCCCAAACGAAGGACACTAGAAAGATAATTTTAAAGCCTCCTGTTAGGCCATCATCTACACGACATAGCCCTGAATTTTCCAATGCGTAGCTCTTTGCAAAAGAGAGATATTGGCAAGGAAAAGCTGTCTTGTACCTTTGCATTTTTCTCCCAAACGAAGGACACTAGAAATATAATTTTAAAGCCTCCTGTTAGGCCATCATCTACACGACATAGCCCTGAATTTTCCAATGCGCAGCTCTTTCCAAAGGAGAGATATTGGCAAGGAAAAGCTGTCTTGTACCTTTGCATTTTTCTCCCAAACGAAGGACACTAGAATGAAAATTTTAAAGCCTCCTGATAGTGCTTCATCTACACGGTATAGCCCTGAATTTTCCAATGCGCAGCTCTTTGCAAAAGAGAGATATTGGCAAGGAAAAGCTGTCTTGTACCTTTGCATTTTTCTCCCAAACGAAGGACACTACAAAGATAATTTTAAAGTCTCCTGTTAGGCCATCATCTACACGACATAGCCCTGAATTTTCCAATGCGCAGCTCTTTGCAAAAGAGAGATATTGGCAAGGAAAAGCTGTCTTGTACCTTTGCATTTTTCTCCCAAACGAAGGACACTAGAAAGAAAATTTTAAAGCCTCCTGTTAGGCCACCATCTACACGACATAGCCCTGAATTTTCCAATGCGCAGCTCTTTGCAAAAGAGAGATATTGGCAAGGAAAAGCTGTCTTGTACCTTTGCATTTTTCTCCCAAACGAAGGACACTAGAAAGAAAATTTTAAAGCCTCCTGTTAGGCCATCATCTACACGACATAGCCCTGAATTTTCCAATGCGCAGCTCTTTGCAAAAGAGAGATATTGGCAAGGAAAAGCTGTCTTGTACCTTTGCATTTTTCTCCCAAACGAAGGACACTAGAAAGAAAATTTTCAAGCCTCCTGTTAGGCCATCATCTACACGGCATAGCCCTGAATTTTCCAATGCGCAGCTCTTTGCAAAAGAGAGATATTGGCAAGGAAAAGCTGTCTTGTACCTTTGCATTTTTCTCCCAAACGAAGGACACTAGAATGAAAATTTGAAAGCCTCCTGTTAGTGCTTCAACTACACGGCATAGCCCTGAATTTTCCAATGCGTAGCTCTTTGCAAAAGAGAGATATTGGTAAGGAAAAGCTGTCTTGTACCTTTGCATTTTTCTCCCAAACGAAGGACACTAGAAAGAAAATTTTAAAGCCTCCTGTTAGGCCATCATCTACACGACATAGCCCTGAATTTTCCAATGCGTAGCTCTTTGCAAAAGAGATATATTGGCAAGGAAAAGCTGTCTTGTACCTTTGCATTTTTCTCCCATACGAAGGACACTAGAAAGAAAATTTTCAAGCCTCCTGTTAGGCCATCATCTACACGGCATAGCCCTGAATTTTCCAATGCGCAGCTCTTTGCAAAAGAGAGATTTTGGCAAGGAAAAGCTGTCTTGTACCTTTGCATTTTTCTCCCAAACGAAGGACACTAGAATGAAAATTTGAAAGCCTCCTGTTAGTGCTTCATCTACACGGTATAGCCCTGAATTTTCCAATGCGTAGCTCTTTGCAAAAGAGAGATATTGGTAAGGAAAAGCTGTCTTGTACCTTTGCATTTTTCTCCCAAACGAAGGACACTAGAATGAAAATTTGAAAGCCTCCTGTTAGGCCATCATCTACACGACATAGCCCTGAATTTTCCAATGCGCAGCTCTTTGCAAAAGAGAGATATTGGCAAGGAAAAGCTGTCTTGTACCTTTGCATTTTTCTCCCAAACGAAGGACACTAGAAAGATAATTTTAAAGCCTCCTGTTAGGCCATCATCTACACGACATAGCCCTGAATTTTCCAATGCGCAGCTCTTTGCAAAAGAGAGATATTGGCAAGGAAAAGCTGTCTTGTACCTTTGCATTTTTCTCCCAAACGAAGGACACTAGAAAGATAATTTTAAAGCCTCCTGTTAGGCCATCATCTACACGACATAGCCCTGAATTTTCCAATGCGCAGCTCTTTGCAAAAGAGAGATATTGGCAAGGAAAAGCTGTCTTGTACCTTTGCATTTTTCTCCCAAACGAAGGTCACTAGAAAGATAATTTTAAAGCCTCCTGTTAGGCCATCATCTACACGACATAGCCCTGAATTTTCCAATGCGCAGCTCTTTGCAAAAGAGAGATATTGGCAAGGAAAAGCTGTCTTGTACCTTTGCATTTTTCTCCCAAACGAAGGACACTAGAAAGAAAATTTTAAAGCCTCCTGTTAGGCCATCATCTACACGACATAGCCCTGAATTTTCCAATGCGCAGCTCTTTGCAAAAGAGAGATATTGGCAAGGAAAAGCTGTCTTATACCTTTGCATTTTTCTCCCAAACGAAGGACACTAGAAAGAAAATTTTAAAGCCTCCTGTTAGGCCATCATCTACACGACATAGCCCTGAATTTTCCAATGCGTAGCTCTTTGCAAAAGAGAGATATTGGCAAGGAAAAGCTGTCTTGTACCTTTGCATTTTTCTCCCAAACGAAGGACACTAGAAAGAAAATTTTAAAGCCTCCTGTTAGGCCATCATCTACACGACATAGCCCTGAATTTTCCAATGCGTAGCTCTTTGCAAAAGAGAGATATTGGCAAGGAAAAGCTGTCTTGTACCTTTGCATTTTTCTCCCAAACGAAGGACACTAGAAATATAATTTTAAAGCCTCCTGTTAGGCCATCATCTACACGACATAGCCCTGAATTTTCCAATGCGCAGCTCTTTGCAAAAGAGAGATATTGGCAAGGAAAAGCTGTCTTGTACCTTTGCATTTTTCTCCCAAACGAAGGACACTAGAAAGATAATTTTAAAGCCTCCTGTTAGGCCATCATCTACACGACATAGCCCTGAATTTTCCAAAGCGCAGCTCTTTGCAAAAGAGAGATATTGGCAAGGAAAAGCTGTCTTGTACCTTTGCATTTTTCTCCCAAACCAAGGACACTAGAAAGAAAATTTTAAAGCCTCCTGTTAGGCCATCATCTACAAAACATAGCCCTGAATTTTCCAATGCGTAGCTCTTTGCAAAAGAGAGATATTGGCAAGGAAAAGCTGTCTTGTACCTTTGCATTTTTCTCCCAAACGAAGGACACTAGAAAGAAAATTTTAAAGCCTCCTGTTAGGCCATCATCTACACGGCATAGCCCTGAATTTTCCAATGCGCAGCTCTTTCCAAAGGAGAGATATTGGCAAGGAAAAGCTGTCTTGTACCTTTGCATTTTTCTCCCAAACGAAGGACACTAGAATGAAAATTTTAAAGCCTCCTGATAGTGCTTCATCTACACGGTATAGCCCTGAATTTTCCAATGCGCAGCTCTTTGCAAAAGAGAGATATTGGCAAGGAAAAGCTGTCTTGTACCTTTGCATTTTTCTCCCAAACGAAGGACACTACAAAGATAATTTTAAAGTCTCCTGTTAGGCCATCATCTACACGACATAGCCCTGAATTTTCCAATGCGCAGCTCTTTGCAAAAGAGAGATATTGGCAAGGAAAAGCTGTCTTGTACCTTTGCATTTTTCTCCCAAACGAAGGACACTAGAAAGAAAATTTTAAAGCCTCCTGTTAGGCCATCATCTACACGACATAGCCCTGAATTTTCCAATGCGCAGCTCTTTGCAAAAGAGAGATATTGGCAAGGAAAAGCTGTCTTGTACCTTTGCATTTTTCTCCCAAACGAAGGACACTAGAAAGAAAATTTTAAAGCCTCCTGTTAGGCCATCATCTACACGACATAGCCCTGAATTTTCCAATGCGCAGCTATTTGCAAAAGAGAGATATTGGCAAGGAAAAGCTGTCTTGTACCTTTGCATTTTTCTCCCAAACGAAGGACACTAGAAAGAAAATTTTAAAGCCTCTTGTTAGGCCATCATCTACACGGCATAGCCCTGAATTTTCCAATGCGCAGCTCTTTGCAAAAGAGAGATATTGGCAAGGAAAAGCTGTCTTGTACCTTTGCATTTTTCTCCCAAACGAAGGACACTAGAAAGAAAATTTTCAAGCCTCCTGTTAGGCCATCATCTACACGGCATAGCCCTGAATTTTCCAATGCGCAGCTCTTTGCAAAAGAGAGATATTGGCAAGGAAAAGCTGTCTTGTACCTTTGCATTTTTCTCCCAAACGAAGGACACTAGAATGAAAATTTGAAAGCCTCCTGTTAGTGCTTCATCTACACGGCATAGCCCTGAATTTTCCAATGCGTAGCTCTTTGCAAAAGAGAGATATTGGTAAGGAAAAGCTGTCTTGTACCTTTGCATTTTTCTCCCAAACGAAGGACACTAGAAAGAAAATTTTAAAGCCTCCTGTTAGTGCTTCATCTACACGGTATAGCCCTGAATTTTCCAATGCGCAGCTCTTTGCAAAAGAGAGATATTGGCAAGGAAAAGCTGTCTTGTACCTTTGCATTTTTCTCCCAAACGAAGGACACTAGAAAGAAAATTTTAAAGCCTCCTGTTAGGCCATCATCTACACGACATAGCCCTGAATTTTCCAATGCGCAGCTCTTTGCAAAAGAGAGATATTGGCAAGGAAAAGCTGTCTTGTACCTTTGCATTTTTCTCCCAAACGAAGGACACTAGAATTAAAATTTTAAAGCCTCCTGTTAGGCCATCATCTACACGACATAGCCCTGAATTTTCCAATGCGCAGCTCTTTGCAAAAGAGAGATATTGGCAAGGAAAAGCTGTCTTGTACCTTTGCATTTTTCTCCCAAACGAAGGTCACTAGAAAGAAAATTTGAAAGCCTCCTGTTAGGCCATCATCTACACGACATTGCCCTGAATTTTCCAATGCGCAGCTCTTTGCAAAAGAGAGATATTGGCAAGGAAAAGCTGTCTTGTACCTTTGCATTTTTCTCCCAAACGAAGGTCACTAGAAAGAAAATTTTAAAGCCTCCTGTTAGGCCATCATCTACACGACATAGCCCTGAATTTTCCAATGCGCAGCTCTTTGCAAAAGAGAGATATTGGCAAGGAAAAGCTGTCTTGTACCTTTGCATTTTTCTCCCAAACGAAGGACACTAGAAAGAAAATTTTAAAGCCTCCTGTTAGGCCATCATCTACACGACATAGCCCTGTATTTTCCAATGCGCAGCTCTTTGCAAAAGAGAGATATTGGCAAGGAAAAGCTGTCTTGTACCTTTGCATTTTTCTCCCAAACGAAGGACACTAGAATTAAAATTTTAAAGCCTCCTGTTAGTGCTTCATCTAAACGGCATAGCCCTGAATTTTCCAATGCGCAGCTCTTTGCAAAAGAGAGATATTGGCAAGGAAAAGCTGTCTTGTACCTTTGCATTTTTCTCCCAAACGAAGGACACTAGAAAGAAAATTTTAAAGCCTCCTGTTAGGCCATCATCTACACGACATAGCCCTGAATTTTCCAATGCGCAGCTCTTTGCAAAAGAGAGATATTGGCAAGGAAAAGCTGTCTTGTACCTTTGCATTTTTCTCCCAAACGAAGGACACTAGAATTAAAATTTTAAAGCCTCCTGTTAGGCCATCATCTACACGACATAGCCCTGAATTTTCCAATGCGCAGCTCTTTGCAAAAGAGAGATATTGGCAAGGAAAAGCTGTCTTGTACCTTTGCATTTTTCTCCCAAACGAAGGTCACTAGAAAGAAAATTTGAAAGCCTCCTGTTAGGCCATCATCTACACGACATAGCCCTGAATTTTCCAATGCGTAGCTCTTTGCAAAAGAGAGATATTGGCAAGGAAAAGCTGTCTTGTATCTTTGCATTTTTCTCCCAAACGAAGGACACTAGAAAGAAAATTTTAAAGCCTCCTGTTAGGCAATCATCTACACGACATTGCCCTGAATTTTCCAATGCGCAGCTCTTTGCAAAAGAGAGATATTGGCAAGGAAAAGCTGTCTTGTACCTTTGCATTTTTCTCCCAAACGAAGGACACTAGAATGAAAATTTGAAAGCCTCCTGTTAGTGCTTCATCTACACGGCATAGCCCTGAATTTTCCAATGCGTAGCTCTTTGCAAAAGAGAGATATTGGTAAGGAAAAGCTGTCTTGTACCTTTGCATTTTTCTCCCAAACGAAGGACACTAGAAAGAAAATTTTAAAGCCTCCTGTTAGTGCTTCATCTACACGGTATAGCCCTGAATTTTCCAATGCGCAGCTCTTTGCAAAAGAGAGATATTGGCAAGGAAAAGCTGTCTTGTACCTTTGCATTTTTCTCCCAAACGAAGGACACTAGAAAGAAAATTTTAAAGCCTCCTGTTAGGCCATCATCTACACGACATAGCCCTGAATTTTCCAATGCGCAGCTCTTTGCAAAAGAGAGATATTGGCAAGGAAAAGCTGTCTTGTACCTTTGCATTTTTCTCCCAAACGAAGGACACTAGAATTAAAATTTTAAAGCCTCCTGTTAGGCCATCATCTACACGACATAGCCCTGAATTTTCCAATGCGCAGCTCTTTGCAAAAGAGAGATATTGGCAAGGAAAAGCTGTCTTGTACCTTTGCATTTTTCTCCCAAACGAAGGTCACTAGAAAGAAAATTTGAAAGCCTCCTGTTAGGCCATCATCTACACGACATTGCCCTGAATTTTCCAATGCGCAGCTCTTTGCAAAAGAGAGATATTGGCAAGGAAAAGCTGTCTTGTACCTTTGCATTTTTCTCCCAAACGAAGGTCACTAGAAAGAAAATTTTAAAGCCTCCTGTTAGGCCATCATCTACACGACATAGCCCTGAATTTTCCAATGCGCAGCTCTTTGCAAAAGAGAGATATTGGCAAGGAAAAGCTGTCTTGTACCTTTGCATTTTTCTCCCAAACGAAGGACACTAGAAAGAAAATTTTAAAGCCTCCTGTTAGGCCATCATCTACACGACATAGCCCTGTATTTTCCAATGCGCAGCTCTTTGCAAAAGAGAGATATTGGCAAGGAAAAGCTGTCTTGTACCTTTGCATTTTTCTCCCAAACGAAGGACACTAGAATTAAAATTTTAAAGCCTCCTGTTAGTGCTTCATCTAAACGGCATAGCCCTGAATTTTCCAATGCGCAGCTCTTTGCAAAAGAGAGATATTGGCAAGGAAAAGCTGTCTTGTACCTTTGCATTTTTCTCCCAAACGAAGGACACTAGAAAGAAAATTTTAAAGCCTCCTGTTAGGCCATCATCTACACGACATAGCCCTGAATTTTCCAATGCGCAGCTCTTTGCAAAAGAGAGATATTGGCAAGGAAAAGCTGTCTTGTACCTTTGCATTTTTCTCCCAAACGAAGGACACTAGAATTAAAATTTTAAAGCCTCCTGTTAGGCCATCATCTACACGACATAGCCCTGAATTTTCCAATGCGCAGCTCTTTGCAAAAGAGAGATATTGGCAAGGAAAAGCTGTCTTGTACCTTTGCATTTTTCTCCCAAACGAAGGTCACTAGAAAGAAAATTTGAAAGCCTCCTGTTAGGCCATCATCTACACGACATAGCCCTGAATTTTCCAATGCGTAGCTCTTTGCAAAAGAGAGATATTGGCAAGGAAAAGCTGTCTTGTATCTTTGCATTTTTCTCCCAAACGAAGGACACTAGAAAGAAAATTTTAAAGCCTCCTGTTAGGCAATCATCTACACGACATTGCCCTGAATTTTCCAATGCGCAGCTCTTTGCAAAAGAGAGATATTGGCAAGGAAAAGCTGTCTTGTACCTTTGCATTTTTCTCCCAAACGAAGGACACTAGAATGAAAATTTGAAAGCCTCCTGTTAGTGCTTCATCTACACGGCATAGCCCTGAATTTTCCAATGCGTAGCTCTTTGCAAAAGAGAGATATTGGTAAGGAAAAGCTGTCTTGTACCTTTGCATTTTTCTCCCAAACGAAGGACACTAGAAAGAAAATTTTAAAGCCTCCTGTTAGTGCTTCATCTACACGGTATAGCCCTGAATTTTCCAATGCGCAGCTCTTTGCAAAAGAGAGATATTGGCAAGGAAAAGCTGTCTTGTACCTTTGCATTTTTCTCCCAAACGAAGGACACTAGAAAGAAAATTTTAAAGCCTCCTGTTAGGCCATCATCTACACGACATAGCCCTGAATTTTCCAATGCGTAGCTCTTTGCAAAAGAGAGATATTGGCAAGGAAAAGCTGTCTTGTACCTTTGCATTTTTCTCCCAAACGAAGGACACTAGAAAGAAAATTTTAAAGCCTCCTGTTAGGCCATCATCTACACGACATAGCCCTGAATTTTCCAATGCGCAGCTCTTTGCAAAAGAGAGATATTGGCAAGGAAAAGCTGTCTTGTACCTTTGCATTTTTCTCCCAAACGAAGGACACTAGAATTAAAATTTTAAAGCCTCCTGTTAGGCCATCATCTACACGACATAGCCCTGAATTTTCCAATGCGCAGCTCTTTGCAAAAGAGAGATATTGGCAAGGAAAAGCTGTCTTGTACCTTTGCATTTTTCTCCCAAACGAAGGTCACTAGAAAGAAAATTTGAAAGCCTCCTGTTAGGCCATCATCTACACGACATAGCCCTGAATTTTCCAATGCGTAGCTCTTTGCAAAAGAGAGATATTGGCAAGGAAAAGCTGTCTTGTATCTTTGCATTTTTCTCCCAAACGAAGAACACTAGAAAGAAAATTTTAAAGCCTCCTGTTAGGCCATCATCTACACGACATTGCCCTGAATTTTCCAATGCGCAGCTCTTTGCAAAAGAGAGATATTGGCAAGGAAAAGCTGTCTTGTACCTTTGCATTTTTCTCCCAAACGAAGGTCACTAGAAAGAAAATTTTAAAGCCTCCTGTTAGGCCATCATCTACACGACATAGCCCTGAATTTTCCAATGCGCAGCTCTTTGCAAAAGAGAGATATTGGCAAGGAAAAGCTGTCTTGTACCTTTGCATTTTTCTCCCAAACGAAGGACACTAGAAAGAAAATTTTAAAGCCTCCTGTTAGGCCATCATCTACACGACATAGCCCTGAAATTTCCAATGCACAGCTCTTTGCAAAAGAGAGATATTGGCAAGGAAAAGCTGTCTTGTACCTTTGCATTTTTCTCCCAAACGAAGGACACTAGAATTAAAATTTTAAAGCCTCCTGTTAGTGCTTCATCTAAACGGCATAGCCCTGAATTTTCCAATGCGCAGCTCTTTGCAAAAGAGAGATATTGGCAAGGAAAAGCTGTCTTGTACCTTTGCATTTTTCTCCCAAACGAAGGACACTAGAAAGAAAATTTTAAAGCCTCCTGTTAGGCCATCATCTACACGACATAGCCCTGAATTTTCCAATGCGCAGCTCTTTGCAAAAGAGAGATATTGGCAAGGAAAAGCTGTCTTGTACCTTTGCATTTTTCTCCCAAACGAAGGACACTAGAATTAAAATTTTAAAGCCTCCTGTTAGGCCATCATCTACACGACATAGCCCTGAATTTTCCAATGCGCAGCTCTTTGCAAAAGAGAGATATTGGCAAGGAAAAGCTGTCTTGTACCTTTGCATTTTTCTCCCAAACGAAGGTCACTAGAAAGAAAATTTGAAAGCCTCCTGTTAGGCCATCATCTACACGACATAGCCCTGAATTTTCCAATGCGTAGCTCTTTGCAAAAGAGAGATATTGGCAAGGAAAAGCTGTCTTGTATCTTTGCATTTTTCTCCCAAACGAAGGACACTAGAAAGAAAATTGTAAAGCCTCCTGTTAGGCCATCATCTACACGACATAGCCCTGAATTTTCCAATGCGTAGCTCTTTGCAAAAGAGAGATATTGGCAAGGAAAAGCTGTCTTGTACCTTTGCATTTTTCTCCCAAACGAAGGACACTAGAAAGAAAATTGTAAAGCCTCCTGTTAGGCCATCATCTACACGACATAGCCCTGAATTTTCCAATGCGTAGCTCTTTGCAAAAGAGAGATATTGGCAAGGAAAAGCTGTCTTGTACCTTTGCATTTTTCTCCCAAACGAAGGACACTAGTAAGAAAATTTTAAAGCCTCCTGTTAGGCCATCATCTACACGACATAGCCCTGAATTTTTCAATGCGCAGCTCTTTGCAAAAGAGAGATATTGGCAAGGAAAAGCTGTCTTGTACCTTTGCATTTTTCTCCCAAACGAAGGACACTAGAAAGATAATTTTAAAGCCTCCTGTTAGGCCGTCATCTACACGACATAGCCCTGAATTTTCCAAAGCGCAGCTCTTTGCAAAAGAGAGATATTGGCAAGGAAAAGCTGTCTTGTACCTTTGCATTTTTCTCCCAAACCAAGGACACTAGAAAGAAAATTTTAAAGCCTCCTGTTAGGCCATCATCTACACGACATAGCCCTGAATTTTCCAATGCGTAGCTCTTTGCAAAAGAGAGATATTGGCAAGGAAAAGCTGTCTTGTACCTTTGCATTTTTCTCCCAAACGAAGGACACTAGAAAGAAAATTTTAAAGCCTCCTGTTAGGCCATCATCTACACGGCATAGCCCTGAATTTTCCAATGCGCAGCTCTTTGCAAATGAGAGATATTGGCAAGGAAAAGCTGTCTTGTACCTTTGCATTTTTCTTCCAAACGAAGGACACTAGAATGAAAATTTTAAAGCCTCCTGATAGTGCTTCATCTACACGGTATAGCCCTGAATTTTCCAATGCGCAGCTCTTTGCAAAAGAGAGATATTGGCAAGGAAAAGCTGTCTTGTACCTTTGCATTTTTCTCCCAAACGAAGGACACTACAAAGATAATTTTAAAGTCTCCTGTTAGGCCATCATCTACACGACATAGCCCTGAATTTTCCAATGCGCATCTCTTTGCAAAAGAGAGATATTGGCAAGGAAAAGCTGTCTTGTACCTTTGCATTTTTCTCCCAAACGAAGGACACTAGAAAGAAAATTTTAAAGCCTCCTGTTAGGCCATCATCTACACGACATAGCCCTGAATTTTCCAATGCGCAGCTCTTTGCAAAAGAGAGATATTGGCAAGGAAAAGCTGTCTTGTACCTTTGCATTTTTCTCCCAAACGAAGGACACTAGAAAGAAAATTTTAAAGCCTCCTGTTAGGCCATCATCTACACGACATAGCCCTGAATTTTCCAATGCGCAGCTCTTTGCAAAAGAGAGATATTGGCAAGGAAAAGCTGTCTTGTACCTTTGCATTTTTCTCCCAAACGAAGGACACTAGAAAGAAAATTTTAAAGCCTCTTGTTAGGCCATCATCTACACGGCATAGCCCTGAATTTTCCAATGCGCAGCTCTTTGCAAAAGAGAGATATTGGCAAGGAAAAGCTGTCTTGTACCTTTGCATTTTTCTCCCAAACGAAGGACACTAGAAAGAAAATTTTCAAGCCTCCTGTTAGGCCATCATCTACACGGCATAGCCCTGAATTTTCCAATGCGCAGCTCTTTGCAAAAGAGAGATATTGGCAAGGAAAAGCTGTCTTGTACCTTTGCATTTTTCTCCCAAACGAAGGACACTAGAATTAAAATTTGAAAGCCTCCTGTTAGTGCTTCATCCACACGGCATAGCCCTGAATTTTCCAATGCGTAGCTCTTTGCAAAAGAGAGATATTGGTAAGGAAAAGCTGTCTTGTACCTTTGCATTTTTCTCCCAAACGAAGGACACTAGAAAGAAAATTTTAAAGCCTCCTGTTAGTGCTTCATCTACACGGTATAGCCCTGAATTTTCCAATGCGCAGCTCTTTGCAAAAGAGAGATATTGGCAAGGAAAAGCTGTCTTGTACCTTTGCATTTTTCTCCCAAACGAAGGACACTAGAAAGAAAATTTTAAAGCCTCCTGTTAGGCCATCATCTACACGACATAGCCCTGAATTTTCCAATGCATAGCTCTTTGCAAAAGAGAGATATTGGCAAGGAAAAGCTGTCTTGTACCTTTGCATTTTTCTCCCAAACGAAGGACACTAGAAAGAAAATTTTAAAGCCTCCTGTTAGGCCATCATCTACACGACATAGCCCTGAATTTTCCAATGCGCAGCTCTTTGCAAAAGAGAGATATTGGCAAGGAAAAGCTGTCTTGTACCTTTGCATTTTTCTCCCAAACGAAGGACACTAGAATTAAAATTTTAAAGCCTCCTGTTAGGCCATCATCTACACGACATAGCCCTGAATTTTCCAATGCGCAGCTCTTTGCAAAAGAGAGATATTGGCAAGGAAAAGCTGTCTTGTACCTTTGCATTTTTCTCCCAAACGAAGGACACTAGAAAGAAAATTTTAAAGCCTCCTGTTAGGCCATCATCTACACGACATAGCCCTGAATTTTCCAATGCGCAGCTCTTTGCAAAAGAGAGATATTGGCAAGGAAAAGCTGTCTTGTACCTTTGCATTTTTCTCCCAAACGAAGGACACTAGAAAGAAACTTTTAAAGCCTCCTGTTTAGACCATCATCTACACGGCATAGCCATGAATTTTCCAATGCGCAGCTCTTTGCAAAAGAGAGATATTGGCAAGGAAAAGCTGTCTTGTACCTTTGCATTTTTCTCCCAAACGAAGGACACTAGAATTAAAATTTTAAAGCCTCCTGTTTAGACCATCATCTACACGGCATAGCCATGAATTTTCCAATGCGCAGCTCTTTGCAAAAGAGAGATATTGGCAAGGAAAAGCTGTCTTGTACCTTTTCATTTTTCTCCCAAACGAAGGACAATAGAAAGAAAATTTTAAAGCCTCCTGTTTAGACCATCATCTACACGACATAGCCCTGAATTTTCCAATGCGCAGCTCTTTGCAAAAGAGAGATATTGGCAAGGAAAAGCTGTCTTGTACCTTTGCATTTTTCTCCCAAACGAAGGACACTAGAAAGAAAATTTTAAAGCCTCCTGTTAGGCCATCATCTACACGACATAGCCCTGAATTTTCCAATGCGCAGCTCTTTGCAAAAGAGAGATATTGGCAAGGAAAAGCTGTCTTGTACCTTTGCATTTTTCTCCCAAACGAAGGACACTAGAATTAAAATTTTAAAGCCTCCTGTTAGTGCTTCATCTACACGGCATAGCCCTGAATTTTCCAATGCGTAGCTCTTTGCAATAGAGAGATATTGGCAAGGAAAAGCTGTCTTGTACCTTTGCATTTTTCTCCCAAACGAAGGACACTAGAATTAAAATTTTAAAGCCTCCTGTTAGGCCATCATCTACACGACATAGCCCTGAATTTTCCAATGCGCAGCTCTTTGCAAAAGAGAGATATTGGCAAGGAAAAGCTGTCTTGTACCTTTGCATTTTTCTCCCAAACGAAGGACACTAGAAAGAAAATTTTAAAGCCTCCTGTTAGGCCATCATCTACACGACATAGCCCTGAATTTTCCAGTGCGTAGCTCTTTGCAAAAGAGAGATATTGGCAAGGAAAAGCTGTCTTGTACCTTTGCATTTTTCTCCCAAACGAAGGACACTAGAAAGAAAATTTTAAAGCCTCCTGTTAGGCCATCATCTACACGACATAGCCCTGAATTTTCCAATGCGTAGCTCTTTGCAAAAGAGAGATATTGGCAAGGAAAAGCTGTCTTGTACCTTTGCATTTTTCTCCCAAACGAAGGACACTAGAAAGAAAATTTTAAAGCCTCCTGTTAGGCCATCATCTACACGACATAGCCCTGAATTTTCCAATGCGCAGCTCTTTGCAAAAGAGAGATATTGGCAAGGAAAAGCTGTCTTGTACCTTTGCATTTTTCTCCCAAACGAAGGACACTAGAAAGATAATTTTAAAGCCTCCTGTTAGGCCATCATCTACACGACATAGCCCTGAATTTTCCAAAGCGCAGCTCTTTGCAAAAGAGAGATATTGGCAAGGAAAAGCTGTCTTGTACCTTTGCATTTTTCTCCCAAACCAAGGACACTAGAAAGAAAATTTTAAAGCCTCCTGTTAGGCCATCATCTACACAACATAGCCCTGAATTTTCCAATGCGTAGCTCTTTGCAAAAGAGAGATATTGGCAAGGAAAAGCTGTCTTGTACCTTTGCATTTTTCTCCCAAACGAAGGACACTAGAAAGAAAATTTTAAAGCCTCCTGTTAGGCCATCATCTACACGGCATAGCCCTGAATTTTCCAATGCGCAGCTCTTTCCAAAGGAGAGATATTGGCAAGGAAAAGCTGTCTTGTACCTTTGCATTTTTCTCCCAAACGAAGGACACTAGAATGAAAATTTTAAAGCCTCCTGATAGTGCTTCATCTACACGGTATAGCCCTGAATTTTCCAATGCGCAGCTCTTTGCAAAAGAGAGATATTGGCAAGGAAAAGCTGTCTTGTACCTTTGCATTTTTCTCCCAAACGAAGGACACTAGAATGAAAATTTTAAAGCCTCCTGATAGTGCTTCATCTACACGGTATAGCCCTGAATTTTCCAATGCGCAGCTCTTTGCAAAAGAGAGATATTGGCAAGGAAAAGCTGTCTTGTACCTTTGCATTTTTCTCCCAAACGAAGGACACTAGAAAGAAAATTTTAAAGCCTCCTGTTAGGCCATCATCTACACGACATAGCCCTGAATTTTCCAATGCGCAGCTCTTTGCAAAAGAGAGATATTGGCAAGGAAAAGCTGTCTTGTACCTTTGCATTTTTCTCCCAAACGAAGGACACTAGAAAGAAAATTTTAAAGCCTCTTGTTAGGCCATCATCTACACGGCATAGCCCTGAATTTTCCAATGCGCAGCTCTTTGCAAAAGAGAGATATTGGCAAGGAAAAGCTGTCTTGTACCTTTGCATTTTTCTCCCAAACGAAGGACACTAGAAATATAATTTTAAAGCCTCCTGTTAGGCCATCATCTACACGACATAGCCCTGAATTTTCCAATGCACAGCTCTTTGCAAAAGAGAGATATTGGCAAGGAAAAGCTGTCTTGTACCTTTGCATTTTTCTCCCAAACGAAGGACACTAGAATGAAAATTTGAAAGCCTCCTGTTAGTGCTTCATCTACACGGCATAGCCCTGAATTTTCCAATGCGTAGCTCTTTGCAAAAGAGAGATATTGGTAAGGAAAAGCTGTCTTGTACCTTTGCATTTTTCTCCCAAACGAAGGACACTAGAAAGAAAATTTTAAAGCCTCCTGTTAGTGCTTCATCTACACGGTATAGCCCTGAATTTTCCAATGCGCAGCTCTTTGCAAAAGAGAGATATTGGCAAGGAAAAGCTGTCTTGTACCTTTGCATTTTTCTCCCAAACGAAGGACACTAGAAAGAAAATTTTAAAGCCTCCTATTAGGCCATCATCTACACGACATAGCCCTGAATTTTCCAATGCGTAGCTCTTTGCAAAAGAGAGATATTGGCAAGGAAAAGCTGTCTTGTACCTTTGCATTTTTCTCCCAAACGAAGGACACTAGAAAGAAAATTTTAAAGCCTCCTGTTAGGCTATCATCTACACGACATAGCCCTGAATTTTCCAATGCGCAGCTCTTTGCAAAAGAGAGATATTGGCAAGGAAAAGCTGTCTTGTACCTTTGCATTTTTCTCCCAAACGAAGGACACTAGAATTAAAATTTTAAAGCCTCCTGTTAGGCCATCATCTACACGACATAGCCCTGAATTTTCCAATGCGCAGCTCTTTTCAAAAGAGAGATATTGGCAAGGAAAAGCTGTCTTGTACCTTTGCATTTTTCTCCCAAACGAAGGACACTAGAAAGAAAATTTTAAAGCCTCCTGTTAGGCCATCATCTACACGACATAGCCCTGAATTTTCCAATGCGCAGCTCTTTGCAAAAGAGAGATATTGGCAAGGAAAAGCTGTCTTGTACCTTTGCATTTTTCTCCCAAACGAAGGACACTAGAAAGAAACTTTTAAAGCCTCCTGTTTAGACCATCATCTACACGGCATAGCCATGAATTTTCCAATGCGCAGCTCTTTGCAAAAGAGAGATATTGGCAAGGAAAAGCTGTCTTGTACCTTTGCATTTTTCTCCCAAACGAAGGACACTAGAATTAAAATTTTAAAGCCTCCTGTTTAGACCATCATCTACACGGCATAGCCATGAATTTTCCAATGCGCAGCTCTTTGCAAAAGAGAGATATTGGCAAGGAAAAGCTGTCTTGTACCTTTTCATTTTTCTCCCAAACGAAGGACAATAGAAAGAAAATTTTAAAGCCTCCTGTTTAGACCATCATCTACACGACATAGCCCTGAATTTTCCAATGCGCAGCTCTTTGCAAAAGAGAGATATTGGCAAGGAAAAGCTGTCTTGTACCTTTGCATTTTTCTCCCAAACGAAGGACACTAGAAAGAAAATTTTAAAGCCTCCTGTTAGGCCATCATCTACACGACATAGCCCTGAATTTTCCAATGCGCAGCTCTTTGCAAAAGAGAGATATTGGCAAGGAAAAGCTGTCTTGTACCTTTGCATTTTTCTCCCAAACGAAGGACACTAGAAAGAAAATTTTAAAGCCTCCTGTTAGGCCATCATCTACACGACATAGCCCCGAATTTTCCAATGCACAGCTCTTTGCAAAAGAGAGATATTGGCAAGGAAAAGCTGTCTTGTACCTTTGCATTTTTCTCCCAAACGAAGGACACTAGAATTAAAATTTTAAAGCCTCCTGTTAGTGCTTCATCTACACGGCATAGCCCTGAATTTTCCAATGCGTAGCTCTTTGCAATAGAGAGATATTGGCAAGGAAAAGCTGTCTTGTACCTTTGCATTTTTCTCCCAAACGAAGGACACTAGAATTAAAATTTTAAAGCCTCCTGTTAGGCCATCATCTACACGACATAGCCCTGAATTTTCCAATGCGCAGCTCTTTGCAAAAGAGAGATATTGGCAAGGAAAAGCTGTCTTGTACCTTTGCATTTTTCTCCCAAACGAAGGACACTAGAAAGAAAATTTTAAAGCCTCCTGTTAGTGCTTCATCTACACGGTATAGCCCTGAATTTTCCAATGCGCAGCTCTTTGCAAAAGAGAGATATTGGCAAGGAAAAGCTGTCTTGTACCTTTGCATTTTTCTCCCAAACGAAGGACACTAGAAAGAAAATTTTAAAGCCTCCTGTTAGGCCATCATCTACACGACATAGCCCTGAATTTTCCAATGCGTAGCTCTTTGCAAAAGAGAGATATTGGCAAGGAAAAGCTGTCTTGTACCTTTGCATTTTTCTCCCAAACGAAGGACACTAGAAAGAAAATTTTAAAGCCTCCTGTTAGGCCATCATCTACACGACATAGCCCTGAATTTTCCAATGCGTAGCTCTTTGCAAAAGAGAGATATTGGCAAGGAAAAGCTGTCTTGTACCTTTGCATTTTTCTCCCAAACGAAGGACACTAGAAATATAATTTTAAAGCCTCCTGTTAGGCCATCATCTACACGACATAGCCCTGAATTTTCCAATGCGCAGCTCTTTGCAAAAGAGAGATATTGGCAAGGAAAAGCTGTCTTGTACCTTTGCATTTTTCTCCCAAACGAAGGACACTAGAAAGATAATTTTAAAGCCTCCTGTTAGGCCATCATCTACACGACATAGCCCTGAATTTTCCAAAGCGCAGCTCTTTGCAAAAGAGAGATATTGGCAAGGAAAAGCTGTCTTGTACCTTTGCATTTTTCTCCCAAACCAAGGACACTAGAAAGAAAATTTTAAAGCCTCCTGTTAGGCCATCATCTACAAAACATAGCCCTGAATTTTCCAATGCGTAGCTCTTTGCAAAAGAGAGATATTGGCAAGGAAAAGCTGTCTTGTACCTTTGCATTTTTCTCCCAAACGAAGGACACTAGAAAGAAAATTTTAAAGCCTCCTGTTAGGCCATCATCTACACGGCATAGCCCTGAATTTTCCAATGCGCAGCTCTTTCCAAAGGAGAGATATTGGCAAGGAAAAGCTGTCTTGTACCTTTGCATTTTTCTCCCAAACGAAGGACACTAGAATGAAAATTTTAAAGCCTCCTGATAGTGCTTCATCTACACGGTATAGCCCTGAATTTTCCAATGCGCAGCTCTTTGCAAAAGAGAGATATTGGCAAGGAAAAGCTGTCTTGTACCTTTGCATTTTTCTCCCAAACGAAGGACACTACAAAGATAATTTTAAAGTCTCCTGTTAGGCCATCATCTACACGACATAGCCCTGAATTTTCCAATGCGCAGCTCTTTGCAAAAGAGAGATATTGGCAAGGAAAAGCTGTCTTGTACCTTTGCATTTTTCTCCCAAACGAAGGACACTAGAAAGAAAATTTTAAAGCCTCCTGTTAGGCCATCATCTACACGACATAGCCCTGAATTTTCCAATGCGCAGCTCTTTGCAAAAGAGAGATATTGGCAAGGAAAAGCTGTCTTGTACCTTTGCATTTTTCTCCCAAACGAAGGACACTAGAAAGAAAATTTTAAAGCCTCCTGTTAGGCCATCATCTACACGACATAGCCCTGAATTTTCCAATGCGCAGCTATTTGCAAAAGAGAGATATTGGCAAGGAAAAGCTGTCTTGTACCTTTGCATTTTTCTCCCAAACGAAGGACACTAGAAAGAAAATTTTAAAGCCTCTTGTTAGGCCATCATCTACACGGCATAGCCCTGAATTTTCCAATGCGCAGCTCTTTGCAAAAGAGAGATATTGGCAAGGAAAAGCTGTCTTGTACCTTTGCATTTTTCTCCCAAACGAAGGACACTAGAAAGAAAATTTTCAAGCCTCCTGTTAGGCCATCATCTACACGGCATAGCCCTGAATTTTCCAATGCGCAGCTCTTTGCAAAAGAGAGATATTGGCAAGGAAAAGCTGTCTTGTACCTTTGCATTTTTCTCCCAAACGAAGGACACTAGAATGAAAATTTGAAAGCCTCCTGTTAGTGCTTCATCTACACGGCATAGCCCTGAATTTTCCAATGCGTAGCTCTTTGCAAAAGAGAGATATTGGTAAGGAAAAGCTGTCTTGTACCTTTGCATTTTTCTCCCAAACGAAGGACACTAGAAAGAAAATTTTAAAGCCTCCTGTTAGTGCTTCATCTACACGGTATAGCCCTGAATTTTCCAATGCGCAGCTCTTTGCAAAAGAGAGATATTGGCAAGGAAAAGCTGTCTTGTACCTTTGCATTTTTCTCCCAAACGAAGGACACTAGAAAGAAAATTTTAAAGCCTCCTGTTAGGCCATCATCTACACGACATAGCCCTGAATTTTCCAATGCGCAGCTCTTTGCAAAAGAGAGATATTGGCAAGGAAAAGCTGTCTTGTACCTTTGCATTTTTCTCCCAAACGAAGGACACTAGAATTAAAATTTTAAAGCCTCCTGTTAGGCCATCATCTACACGACATAGCCCTGAATTTTCCAATGCGCAGCTCTTTGCAAAAGAGAGATATTGGCAAGGAAAAGCTGTCTTGTACCTTTGCATTTTTCTCCCAAACGAAGGTCACTAGAAAGAAAATTTGAAAGCCTCCTGTTAGGCCATCATCTACACGACATTGCCCTGAATTTTCCAATGCGCAGCTCTTTGCAAAAGAGAGATATTGGCAAGGAAAAGCTGTCTTGTACCTTTGCATTTTTCTCCCAAACGAAGGTCACTAGAAAGAAAATTTTAAAGCCTCCTGTTAGGCCATCATCTACACGACATAGCCCTGAATTTTCCAATGCGCAGCTCTTTGCAAAAGAGAGATATTGGCAAGGAAAAGCTGTCTTGTACCTTTGCATTTTTCTCCCAAACGAAGGACACTAGAAAGAAAATTTTAAAGCCTCCTGTTAGGCCATCATCTACACGACATAGCCCTGTATTTTCCAATGCGCAGCTCTTTGCAAAAGAGAGATATTGGCAAGGAAAAGCTGTCTTGTACCTTTGCATTTTTCTCCCAAACGAAGGACACTAGAATTAAAATTTTAAAGCCTCCTGTTAGTGCTTCATCTAAACGGCATAGCCCTGAATTTTCCAATGCGCAGCTCTTTGCAAAAGAGAGATATTGGCAAGGAAAAGCTGTCTTGTACCTTTGCATTTTTCTCCCAAACGAAGGACACTAGAAAGAAAATTTTAAAGCCTCCTGTTAGGCCATCATCTACACGACATAGCCCTGAATTTTCCAATGCGCAGCTCTTTGCAAAAGAGAGATATTGGCAAGGAAAAGCTGTCTTGTACCTTTGCATTTTTCTCCCAAACGAAGGACACTAGAATTAAAATTTTAAAGCCTCCTGTTAGGCCATCATCTACACGACATAGCCCTGAATTTTCCAATGCGCAGCTCTTTGCAAAAGAGAGATATTGGCAAGGAAAAGCTGTCTTGTACCTTTGCATTTTTCTCCCAAACGAAGGTCACTAGAAAGAAAATTTGAAAGCCTCCTGTTAGGCCATCATCTACACGACATAGCCCTGAATTTTCCAATGCGTAGCTCTTTGCAAAAGAGAGATATTGGCAAGGAAAAGCTGTCTTGTATCTTTGCATTTTTCTCCCAAACGAAGGACACTAGAAAGAAAATTTTAAAGCCTCCTGTTAGGCAATCATCTACACGACATTGCCCTGAATTTTCCAATGCGCAGCTCTTTGCAAAAGAGAGATATTGGCAAGGAAAAGCTGTCTTGTACCTTTGCATTTTTCTCCCAAACGAAGGACACTAGAATGAAAATTTGAAAGCCTCCTGTTAGTGCTTCATCTACACGGCATAGCCCTGAATTTTCCAATGCGTAGCTCTTTGCAAAAGAGAGATATTGGTAAGGAAAAGCTGTCTTGTACCTTTGCATTTTTCTCCCAAACGAAGGACACTAGAAAGAAAATTTTAAAGCCTCCTGTTAGTGCTTCATCTACACGGTATAGCCCTGAATTTTCCAATGCGCAGCTCTTTGCAAAAGAGAGATATTGGCAAGGAAAAGCTGTCTTGTACCTTTGCATTTTTCTCCCAAACGAAGGACACTAGAAAGAAAATTTTAAAGCCTCCTGTTAGGCCATCATCTACACGACATAGCCCTGAATTTTCCAATGCGTAGCTCTTTGCAAAAGAGAGATATTGGCAAGGAAAAGCTGTCTTGTACCTTTGCATTTTTCTCCCAAACGAAGGACACTAGAAAGAAAATTTTAAAGCCTCCTGTTAGGCCATCATCTACACGACATAGCCCTGAATTTTCCAATGCGCAGCTCTTTGCAAAAGAGAGATATTGGCAAGGAAAAGCTGTCTTGTACCTTTGCATTTTTCTCCCAAACGAAGGACACTAGAATTAAAATTTTAAAGCCTCCTGTTAGGCCATCATCTACACGACATAGCCCTGAATTTTCCAATGCGCAGCTCTTTGCAAAAGAGAGATATTGGCAAGGAAAAGCTGTCTTGTACCTTTGCATTTTTCTCCCAAACGAAGGTCACTAGAAAGAAAATTTGAAAGCCTCCTGTTAGGCCATCATCTACACGACATAGCCCTGAATTTTCCAATGCGTAGCTCTTTGCAAAAGAGAGATATTGGCAAGGAAAAGCTGTCTTGTATCTTTGCATTTTTCTCCCAAACGAAGAACACTAGAAAGAAAATTTTAAAGCCTCCTGTTAGGCCATCATCTACACGACATTGCCCTGAATTTTCCAATGCGCAGCTCTTTGCAAAAGAGAGATATTGGCAAGGAAAAGCTGTCTTGTACCTTTGCATTTTTCTCCCAAACGAAGGTCACTAGAAAGAAAATTTTAAAGCCTCCTGTTAGGCCATCATCTACACGACATAGCCCTGAATTTTCCAATGCGCAGCTCTTTGCAAAAGAGAGATATTGGCAAGGAAAAGCTGTCTTGTACCTTTGCATTTTTCTCCCAAACGAAGGACACTAGAAAGAAAATTTTAAAGCCTCCTGTTAGGCCATCATCTACACGACATAGCCCTGAAATTTCCAATGCACAGCTCTTTGCAAAAGAGAGATATTGGCAAGGAAAAGCTGTCTTGTACCTTTGCATTTTTCTCCCAAACGAAGGACACTAGAATTAAAATTTTAAAGCCTCCTGTTAGTGCTTCATCTAAACGGCATAGCCCTGAATTTTCCAATGCGCAGCTCTTTGCAAAAGAGAGATATTGGCAAGGAAAAGCTGTCTTGTACCTTTGCATTTTTCTCCCAAACGAAGGACACTAGAAAGAAAATTTTAAAGCCTCCTGTTAGGCCATCATCTACACGACATAGCCCTGAAATTTCCAATGCACAGCTCTTTGCAAAAGAGAGATATTGGCAAGGAAAAGCTGTCTTGTACCTTTGCATTTTTCTCCCAAACGAAGGACACTAGTAAGAAAATTTTAAAGCCTCCTGTTAGGCCATCATCTACACGACATAGCCCTGAATTTTTCAATGCGCAGCTCTTTGCAAAAGAGAGATATTGGCAAGGAAAAGCTGTCTTGTACCTTTGCATTTTTCTCCCAAACGAAGGACACTAGAAAGATAATTTTAAAGCCTCCTGTTAGGCCGTCATCTACACGACATAGCCCTGAATTTTCCAAAGCGCAGCTCTTTGCAAAAGAGAGATATTGGCAAGGAAAAGCTGTCTTGTACCTTTGCATTTTTCTCCCAAACCAAGGACACTAGAAAGAAAATTTTAAAGCCTCCTGTTAGGCCATCATCTACACGACATAGCCCTGAATTTTCCAATGCGTAGCTCTTTGCAAAAGAGAGATATTGGCAAGGAAAAGCTGTCTTGTACCTTTGCATTTTTCTCCCAAACGAAGGACACTAGAAAGAAAATTTTAAAGCCTCCTGTTAGGCCATCATCTACACGGCATAGCCCTGAATTTTCCAATGCGCAGCTCTTTGCAAATGAGAGATATTGGCAAGGAAAAGCTGTCTTGTACCTTTGCATTTTTCTTCCAAACGAAGGACACTAGAATGAAAATTTTAAAGCCTCCTGATAGTGCTTCATCTACACGGTATAGCCCTGAATTTTCCAATGCGCAGCTCTTTGCAAAAGAGAGATATTGGCAAGGAAAAGCTGTCTTGTACCTTTGCATTTTTCTCCCAAACGAAGGACACTACAAAGATAATTTTAAAGTCTCCTGTTAGGCCATCATCTACACGACATAGCCCTGAATTTTCCAATGCGCATCTCTTTGCAAAAGAGAGATATTGGCAAGGAAAAGCTGTCTTGTACCTTTGCATTTTTCTCCCAAACGAAGGACACTAGAAAGAAAATTTTAAAGCCTCCTGTTAGGCCATCATCTACACGACATAGCCCTGAATTTTCCAATGCGCAGCTCTTTGCAAAAGAGAGATATTGGCAAGGAAAAGCTGTCTTGTACCTTTGCATTTTTCTCCCAAACGAAGGACACTAGAAAGAAAATTTTAAAGCCTCCTGTTAGGCCATCATCTACACGACATAGCCCTGAATTTTCCAATGCGCAGCTCTTTGCAAAAGAGAGATATTGGCAAGGAAAAGCTGTCTTGTACCTTTGCATTTTTCTCCCAAACGAAGGACACTAGAAAGAAAATTTTAAAGCCTCTTGTTAGGCCATCATCTACACGGCATAGCCCTGAATTTTCCAATGCGCAGCTCTTTGCAAAAGAGAGATATTGGCAAGGAAAAGCTGTCTTGTACCTTTGCATTTTTCTCCCAAACGAAGGACACTAGAAAGAAAATTTTCAAGCCTCCTGTTAGGCCATCATCTACACGGCATAGCCCTGAATTTTCCAATGCGCAGCTCTTTGCAAAAGAGAGATATTGGCAAGGAAAAGCTGTCTTGTACCTTTGCATTTTTCTCCCAAACGAAGGACACTAGAATTAAAATTTGAAAGCCTCCTGTTAGTGCTTCATCCACACGGCATAGCCCTGAATTTTCCAATGCGTAGCTCTTTGCAAAAGAGAGATATTGGTAAGGAAAAGCTGTCTTGTACCTTTGCATTTTTCTCCCAAACGAAGGACACTAGAAAGAAAATTTTAAAGCCTCCTGTTAGTGCTTCATCTACACGGTATAGCCCTGAATTTTCCAATGCGCAGCTCTTTGCAAAAGAGAGATATTGGCAAGGAAAAGCTGTCTTGTACCTTTGCATTTTTCTCCCAAACGAAGGACACTAGAAAGAAAATTTTAAAGCCTCCTGTTAGGCCATCATCTACACGACATAGCCCTGAATTTTCCAATGCATAGCTCTTTGCAAAAGAGAGATATTGGCAAGGAAAAGCTGTCTTGTACCTTTGCATTTTTCTCCCAAACGAAGGACACTAGAAAGAAAATTTTAAAGCCTCCTGTTAGGCCATCATCTACACGACATAGCCCTGAATTTTCCAATGCGCAGCTCTTTGCAAAAGAGAGATATTGGCAAGGAAAAGCTGTCTTGTACCTTTGCATTTTTCTCCCAAACGAAGGACACTAGAATTAAAATTTTAAAGCCTCCTGTTAGGCCATCATCTACACGACATAGCCCTGAATTTTCCAATGCGCAGCTCTTTGCAAAAGAGAGATATTGGCAAGGAAAAGCTGTCTTGTACCTTTGCATTTTTCTCCCAAACGAAGGACACTAGAAAGAAAATTTTAAAGCCTCCTGTTAGGCCATCATCTACACGACATAGCCCTGAATTTTCCAATGCGCAGCTCTTTGCAAAAGAGAGATATTGGCAAGGAAAAGCTGTCTTGTACCTTTGCATTTTTCTCCCAAACGAAGGACACTAGAAAGAAACTTTTAAAGCCTCCTGTTTAGACCATCATCTACACGGCATAGCCATGAATTTTCCAATGCGCAGCTCTTTGCAAAAGAGAGATATTGGCAAGGAAAAGCTGTCTTGTACCTTTGCATTTTTCTCCCAAACGAAGGACACTAGAATTAAAATTTTAAAGCCTCCTGTTTAGACCATCATCTACACGGCATAGCCATGAATTTTCCAATGCGCAGCTCTTTGCAAAAGAGAGATATTGGCAAGGAAAAGCTGTCTTGTACCTTTTCATTTTTCTCCCAAACGAAGGACAATAGAAAGAAAATTTTAAAGCCTCCTGTTTAGACCATCATCTACACGACATAGCCCTGAATTTTCCAATGCGCAGCTCTTTGCAAAAGAGAGATATTGGCAAGGAAAAGCTGTCTTGTACCTTTGCATTTTTCTCCCAAACGAAGGACACTAGAAAGAAAATTTTAAAGCCTCCTGTTAGGCCATCATCTACACGACATAGCCCTGAATTTTCCAATGCGCAGCTCTTTGCAAAAGAGAGATATTGGCAAGGAAAAGCTGTCTTGTACCTTTGCATTTTTCTCCCAAACGAAGGACACTAGAATTAAAATTTTAAAGCCTCCTGTTAGTGCTTCATCTACACGGCATAGCCCTGAATTTTCCAATGCGTAGCTCTTTGCAATAGAGAGATATTGGCAAGGAAAAGCTGTCTTGTACCTTTGCATTTTTCTCCCAAACGAAGGACACTAGAATTAAAATTTTAAAGCCTCCTGTTAGGCCATCATCTACACGACATAGCCCTGAATTTTCCAATGCGCAGCTCTTTGCAAAAGAGAGATATTGGCAAGGAAAAGCTGTCTTGTACCTTTGCATTTTTCTCCCAAACGAAGGACACTAGAAAGAAAATTTTAAAGCCTCCTGTTAGGCCATCATCTACACGACATAGCCCTGAATTTTCCAGTGCGTAGCTCTTTGCAAAAGAGAGATATTGGCAAGGAAAAGCTGTCTTGTACCTTTGCATTTTTCTCCCAAACGAAGGACACTAGAAAGAAAATTTTAAAGCCTCCTGTTAGGCCATCATCTACACGACATAGCCCTGAATTTTCCAATGCGTAGCTCTTTGCAAAAGAGAGATATTGGCAAGGAAAAGCTGTCTTGTACCTTTGCATTTTTCTCCCAAACGAAGGACACTAGAAAGAAAATTTTAAAGCCTCCTGTTAGGCCATCATCTACACGACATAGCCCTGAATTTTCCAATGCGCAGCTCTTTGCAAAAGAGAGATATTGGCAAGGAAAAGCTGTCTTGTACCTTTGCATTTTTCTCCCAAACGAAGGACACTAGAAAGATAATTTTAAAGCCTCCTGTTAGGCCATCATCTACACGACATAGCCCTGAATTTTCCAAAGCGCAGCTCTTTGCAAAAGAGAGATATTGGCAAGGAAAAGCTGTCTTGTACCTTTGCATTTTTCTCCCAAACCAAGGACACTAGAAAGAAAATTTTAAAGCCTCCTGTTAGGCCATCATCTACACAACATAGCCCTGAATTTTCCAATGCGTAGCTCTTTGCAAAAGAGAGATATTGGCAAGGAAAAGCTGTCTTGTACCTTTGCATTTTTCTCCCAAACGAAGGACACTAGAAAGAAAATTTTAAAGCCTCCTGTTAGGCCATCATCTACACGGCATAGCCCTGAATTTTCCAATGCGCAGCTCTTTCCAAAGGAGAGATATTGGCAAGGAAAAGCTGTCTTGTACCTTTGCATTTTTCTCCCAAACGAAGGACACTAGAATGAAAATTTTAAAGCCTCCTGATAGTGCTTCATCTACACGGTATAGCCCTGAATTTTCCAATGCGCAGCTCTTTGCAAAAGAGAGATATTGGCAAGGAAAAGCTGTCTTGTACCTTTGCATTTTTCTCCCAAACGAAGGACACTAGAATGAAAATTTTAAAGCCTCCTGATAGTGCTTCATCTACACGGTATAGCCCTGAATTTTCCAATGCGCAGCTCTTTGCAAAAGAGAGATATTGGCAAGGAAAAGCTGTCTTGTACCTTTGCATTTTTCTCCCAAACGAAGGACACTAGAAAGAAAATTTTAAAGCCTCCTGTTAGGCCATCATCTACACGACATAGCCCTGAATTTTCCAATGCGCAGCTCTTTGCAAAAGAGAGATATTGGCAAGGAAAAGCTGTCTTGTACCTTTGCATTTTTCTCCCAAACGAAGGACACTAGAAAGAAAATTTTAAAGCCTCTTGTTAGGCCATCATCTACACGGCATAGCCCTGAATTTTCCAATGCGCAGCTCTTTGCAAAAGAGAGATATTGGCAAGGAAAAGCTGTCTTGTACCTTTGCATTTTTCTCCCAAACGAAGGACACTAGAAATATAATTTTAAAGCCTCCTGTTAGGCCATCATCTACACGACATAGCCCTGAATTTTCCAATGCACAGCTCTTTGCAAAAGAGAGATATTGGCAAGGAAAAGCTGTCTTGTACCTTTGCATTTTTCTCCCAAACGAAGGACACTAGAATGAAAATTTGAAAGCCTCCTGTTAGTGCTTCATCTACACGGCATAGCCCTGAATTTTCCAATGCGTAGCTCTTTGCAAAAGAGAGATATTGGTAAGGAAAAGCTGTCTTGTACCTTTGCATTTTTCTCCCAAACGAAGGACACTAGAAAGAAAATTTTAAAGCCTCCTGTTAGTGCTTCATCTACACGGTATAGCCCTGAATTTTCCAATGCGCAGCTCTTTGCAAAAGAGAGATATTGGCAAGGAAAAGCTGTCTTGTACCTTTGCATTTTTCTCCCAAACGAAGGACACTAGAAAGAAAATTTTAAAGCCTCCTATTAGGCCATCATCTACACGACATAGCCCTGAATTTTCCAATGCGTAGCTCTTTGCAAAAGAGAGATATTGGCAAGGAAAAGCTGTCTTGTACCTTTGCATTTTTCTCCCAAACGAAGGACACTAGAAAGAAAATTTTAAAGCCTCCTGTTAGGCTATCATCTACACGACATAGCCCTGAATTTTCCAATGCGCAGCTCTTTGCAAAAGAGAGATATTGGCAAGGAAAAGCTGTCTTGTACCTTTGCATTTTTCTCCCAAACGAAGGACACTAGAATTAAAATTTTAAAGCCTCCTGTTAGGCCATCATCTACACGACATAGCCCTGAATTTTCCAATGCGCAGCTCTTTTCAAAAGAGAGATATTGGCAAGGAAAAGCTGTCTTGTACCTTTGCATTTTTCTCCCAAACGAAGGACACTAGAAAGAAAATTTTAAAGCCTCCTGTTAGGCCATCATCTACACGACATAGCCCTGAATTTTCCAATGCGCAGCTCTTTGCAAAAGAGAGATATTGGCAAGGAAAAGCTGTCTTGTACCTTTGCATTTTTCTCCCAAACGAAGGACACTAGAAAGAAACTTTTAAAGCCTCCTGTTTAGACCATCATCTACACGGCATAGCCATGAATTTTCCAATGCGCAGCTCTTTGCAAAAGAGAGATATTGGCAAGGAAAAGCTGTCTTGTACCTTTGCATTTTTCTCCCAAACGAAGGACACTAGAATTAAAATTTTAAAGCCTCCTGTTTAGACCATCATCTACACGGCATAGCCATGAATTTTCCAATGCGCAGCTCTTTGCAAAAGAGAGATATTGGCAAGGAAAAGCTGTCTTGTACCTTTTCATTTTTCTCCCAAACGAAGGACAATAGAAAGAAAATTTTAAAGCCTCCTGTTTAGACCATCATCTACACGACATAGCCCTGAATTTTCCAATGCGCAGCTCTTTGCAAAAGAGAGATATTGGCAAGGAAAAGCTGTCTTGTACCTTTGCATTTTTCTCCCAAACGAAGGACACTAGAAAGAAAATTTTAAAGCCTCCTGTTAGGCCATCATCTACACGACATAGCCCTGAATTTTCCAATGCGCAGCTCTTTGCAAAAGAGAGATATTGGCAAGGAAAAGCTGTCTTGTACCTTTGCATTTTTCTCCCAAACGAAGGACACTAGAAAGAAAATTTTAAAGCCTCCTGTTAGGCCATCATCTACACGACATAGCCCCGAATTTTCCAATGCACAGCTCTTTGCAAAAGAGAGATATTGGCAAGGAAAAGCTGTCTTGTACCTTTGCATTTTTCTCCCAAACGAAGGACACTAGAATTAAAATTTTAAAGCCTCCTGTTAGTGCTTCATCTACACGGCATAGCCCTGAATTTTCCAATGCGTAGCTCTTTGCAATAGAGAGATATTGGCAAGGAAAAGCTGTCTTGTACCTTTGCATTTTTCTCCCAAACGAAGGACACTAGAATTAAAATTTTAAAGCCTCCTGTTAGGCCATCATCTACACGACATAGCCCTGAATTTTCCAATGCGCAGCTCTTTGCAAAAGAGAGATATTGGCAAGGAAAAGCTGTCTTGTACCTTTGCATTTTTCTCCCAAACGAAGGACACTAGAAAGAAAATTTTAAAGCCTCCTGTTAGGCCATCATCTACACGACATAGCCCTGAATTTTCCAATGCGTAGCTCTTTGCAAAAGAGAGATATTGGCAAGGAAAAGCTGTCTTGTACCTTTGCATTTTTCTCCCAAACGAAGGACACTAGAAAGAAAATTTTAAAGCCTCCTGTTAGGCCATCATCTACACGACATAGCCCTGAATTTTCCAATGCGTAGCTCTTTGCAAAAGAGAGATATTAGCAAGGAAAAGCTGTCTTTTACCTTTGCATTTTTCTCCCAAACGAAGGACACTAGAAAGAAAATTTTAAAGCCTCCTGTTAGGCCATCATCTACACGACATAGCCCTGAATTTTCCAATGCGCAGCTCTTTGCAAAAGAGAGATATTGGCAAGGAAAAGCTGTCTGGTACCTTTGCATTTTTCTCCCAAACGAAGGACACTAGAAAGATAATTTTAAAGCCTCCTGTTAGGCCATCATCTACACGACATAGCCCTGAATTTTCCAAAGCGCAGCTCTTTGCAAAAGAGAGATATTGGCAAGGAAAAGCTGTCTTGTACCTTTGCATTTTTCTCCCAAACCAAGGACACTAGAAAGAAAATTTTAAAGCCTCCTGTTAGGCCATCATCTACACAACATAGCCCTGAATTTTCCAATGCGTAGCTCTTTGCAAAAGAGAGATATTGGCAAGGAAAAGCTGTCTTGTACCTTTGCATTTTTCTCCCAAACGAAGGACACTAGAAAGAAAATTTTAAAGCCTCCTGTTAGGCCATCATCTACACGGCATAGCCCTGAATTTTCCAATGCGCAGCTCTTTCCAAAGGAGAGATATTGGCAAGGAAAAGCTGTCTTGTACCTTTGCATTTTTCTCCCAAACGAAGGACACTAGAATGAAAATTTTAAAGCCTCCTGATAGTGCTTCATCTACACGGTATAGCCCTGAATTTTCCAATGCGCAGCTCTTTGCAAAAGAGAGATATTGGCAAGGAAAAGCTGTCTTGTACCTTTGCATTTTTCTCCCAAACGAAGGACACTACAAAGATAATTTTAAAGTCTCCTGTTAGGCCATCATCTACACGACATAGCCCTGAATTTTCCAATGCGCAGCTCTTTGCAAAAGAGAGATATTGGCAAGGAAAAGCTGTCTTGTACCTTTGCATTTTTCTCCCAAACGAAGGACACTAGAAAGAAAATTTTAAAGCCTCCTGTTAGGCCATCATCTACACGACATAGCCCTGAATTTTCCAATGCGCAGCTCTTTGCAAAAGAGAGATATTGGCAAGGAAAAGCTGTCTTGTACCTTTGCATTTTTCTCCAAAACGAAGGACACTAGAAAGAAAATTTTAAAGCCTCCTGTTAGGCCATCATCTACACGACATAGCCCTGAATTTTCCAATGCGCAGCTCTTTGCAAAAGAGAGATATTGGCAAGGAAAAGCTGTCTTGTACCTTTGCATTTTTCTCCCAAACGAAGGACACTAGAAAGAAAATTTTAAAGCCTCTTGTTAGGCCATCATCTACACGGCATAGCCCTGAATTTTCCAATGCGCAGCTCTTTGCAAAAGAGAGATATTGGCAAGGAAAAGCTGTCTTGTACCTTTGCATTTTTCTCCCAAACGAAGGACACTAGAAAGAAAATTTTAAAGCCTCCTGTTAGGCCATCATCTACACGACATAGCCCCGAATTTTCCAATGCACAGCTCTTTGCAAAAGAGAGATATTGGCAAGGAAAAGCTGTCTTGTACCTTTGCATTTTTCTCCCAAACGAAGGACACTAGAATTAAAATTTTAAAGCCTCCTGTTAGTGCTTCATCTACACGGCATAGCCCTGAATTTTCCAATGCGTAGCTCTTTGCAATAGAGAGATATTGGCAAGGAAAAGCTGTCTTGTACCTTTGCATTTTTCTCCCAAACGAAGGACACTAGAATTAAAATTTTAAAGCCTCCTGTTAGGCCATCATCTACACGACATAGCCCTGAATTTTCCAATGCGCAGCTCTTTGCAAAAGAGAGATATTGGCAAGGAAAAGCTGTCTTGTACCTTTGCATTTTTCTCCCAAACGAAGGACACTAGAAAGAAAATTTTAAAGCCTCCTGTTAGGCCATCATCTACACGACATAGCCCTGAATTTTCCAATGCGTAGCTCTTTGCAAAAGAGAGATATTGGCAAGGAAAAGCTGTCTTGTACCTTTGCATTTTTCTCCCAAACGAAGGACACTAGAAAGAAAATTTTAAAGCCTCCTGTTAGGCCATCATCTACACGACATAGCCCTGAATTTTCCAATGCGTAGCTCTTTGCAAAAGAGAGATATTAGCAAGGAAAAGCTGTCTTTTACCTTTGCATTTTTCTCCCAAACGAAGGACACTAGAAAGAAAATTTTAAAGCCTCCTGTTAGGCCATCATCTACACGACATAGCCCTGAATTTTCCAATGCGCAGCTCTTTGCAAAAGAGAGATATTGGCAAGGAAAAGCTGTCTGGTACCTTTGCATTTTTCTCCCAAACGAAGGACACTAGAAAGATAATTTTAAAGCCTCCTGTTAGGCCATCATCTACACGACATAGCCCTGAATTTTCCAAAGCGCAGCTCTTTGCAAAAGAGAGATATTGGCAAGGAAAAGCTGTCTTGTACCTTTGCATTTTTCTCCCAAACCAAGGACACTAGAAAGAAAATTTTAAAGCCTCCTGTTAGGCCATCATCTACACAACATAGCCCTGAATTTTCCAATGCGTAGCTCTTTGCAAAAGAGAGATATTGGCAAGGAAAAGCTGTCTTGTACCTTTGCATTTTTCTCCCAAACGAAGGACACTAGAAAGAAAATTTTAAAGCCTCCTGTTAGGCCATCATCTACACGGCATAGCCCTGAATTTTCCAATGCGCAGCTCTTTCCAAAGGAGAGATATTGGCAAGGAAAAGCTGTCTTGTACCTTTGCATTTTTCTCCCAAACGAAGGACACTAGAATGAAAATTTTAAAGCCTCCTGATAGTGCTTCATCTACACGGTATAGCCCTGAATTTTCCAATGCGCAGCTCTTTGCAAAAGAGAGATATTGGCAAGGAAAAGCTGTCTTGTACCTTTGCATTTTTCTCCCAAACGAAGGACACTACAAAGATAATTTTAAAGTCTCCTGTTAGGCCATCATCTACACGACATAGCCCTGAATTTTCCAATGCGCAGCTCTTTGCAAAAGAGAGATATTGGCAAGGAAAAGCTGTCTTGTACCTTTGCATTTTTCTCCCAAACGAAGGACACTAGAAAGAAAATTTTAAAGCCTCCTGTTAGGCCATCATCTACACGACATAGCCCTGAATTTTCCAATGCGCAGCTCTTTGCAAAAGAGAGATATTGGCAAGGAAAAGCTGTCTTGTACCTTTGCATTTTTCTCCAAAACGAAGGACACTAGAAAGAAAATTTTAAAGCCTCCTGTTAGGCCATCATCTACACGACATAGCCCTGAATTTTCCAATGCGCAGCTCTTTGCAAAAGAGAGATATTGGCAAGGAAAAGCTGTCTTGTACCTTTGCATTTTTCTCCCAAACGAAGGACACTAGAAAGAAAATTTTAAAGCCTCTTGTTAGGCCATCATCTACACGGCATAGCCCTGAATTTTCCAATGCGCAGCTCTTTGCAAAAGAGAGATATTGGCAAGGAAAAGCTGTCTTGTACCTTTGCATTTTTCTCCCAAACGAAGGACACTAGAAAGAAAATTTTCAAGCCTCCTGTTAGGCCATCATCTACACGGCATAGCCCTGAATTTTCCAATGCGCAGCTCTTTGCAAAAGAGAGATATTGGCAAGGAAAAGCTGTCTTGTACCTTTGCATTTTTCTCCCAAACGAAGGACACTAGAATGAAAATTTGAAAGCCTCCTGTTAGGCCATCATCTACACGACATAGCCCTGAATTTTCCAATGCGTAGATCTTTGCAAAAGAGAGATATTGGCAAGGAAAAGCTGTCTTGTACCTTTGCATTTTTCTCCCAAACGAAGGACACTAGAAAGATAATTTTAAAGCCTCCTGTTAGGCCATCATCTACACGACATAGCCCTGAATTTTCCAATGCGCAGCTCTTTGCAAAAGAGAGATATTGGCAAGGAAAAGCTGTCTTGTACCTTTGCATTTTTCTCCCAAACGAAGGACACTAGAAAGAAACTTTTAAAGCCTCCTGTTTAGACCATCATCTACACGGCATAGCCATGAATTTTCCAATGCGCAGCTCTTTGCAAAAGAGAGATATTGGCAAGGAAAAGCTGTCTTGTACCTTTGCATTTTTCTCCCAAACGAAGGACACTAGAATTAAAATTTTAAAGCCTCCTGTTTAGACCATCATCTACACGGCATAGCCATGAATTTTCCAATGCGCAGCTCTTTGCAAAAGAGAGATATTGGCAAGGAAAAGCTGTCTTGTACCTTTTCATTTTTCTCCCAAACGAAGGACAATAGAAAGAAAATTTTAAAGCCTCCTGTTTAGACCATCATCTTCACGACATAGCCCTGAATTTTCCAATGCGCAGCTCTTTGCAAAAGAGAGATATTGGCAAGGAAAAGCTGTCTTGTACCTTTGCATTTTTCTCCCAAACGAAGGACACTAGAAAGAAAATTTTAAAGCCTCCTGTTAGGCCATCATCTACACGACATAGCCCTGAATTTTCCAATGCGCAGCTCTTTGCAAAAGAGAGATATTGGCAAGGAAAAGCTGTCTTGTACCTTTGCATTTTTCTCCCAAACGAAGGACACTAGAAAGAAAATTTTAAAGCCTCCTGTTAGGCCATCATCTACACGACATAGCCCTGAATTTTCCAATGCACAGCTCTTTGCAAAAGAGAGATATTGGCAAGGAAAAGCTGTCTTGTACCTTTGCATTTTTCTCCCAAACGAAGGACACTAGAATTAAAATTTTAAAGCCTCCTGTTAGTGCTTCATCTACACGGCATAGCCCTGAATTTTCCAATGCGTAGCTCTTTGCAATAGAGAGATATTGGCAAGGAAAAGCTGTCTTGTACCTTTGCATTTTTCTCCCAAACGAAGGACACTAGAATTAAAATTTTAAAGCCTCCTGTTAGGCCATCATCTACACGACATAGCCCTGAATTTTCCAATGCGCAGCTCTTTGCAAAAGAGAGATATTGGCAAGGAAAAGCTGTCTTGTACCTTTGCATTTTTCTCCCAAACGAAGGACACTAGAAAGAAAATTTTAAAGCCTCCTGTTAGGCCATCATCTACACGACATAGCCCTGAATTTTCCAATGCGTAGCTCTTTGCAAAAGAGAGATATTGGCAAGGAAAAGCTGTCTTGTACCTTTGCATTTTTCTCCCAAACGAAGGACACTAGAAAGAAAATTTTAAAGCCTCCTGTTAGGCCATCATCTACACGACATAGCCCTGAATTTTCCAATGCGTAGCTCTTTGCAAAAGAGAGATATTGGCAAGGAAAAGCTGTCTTTTACCTTTGCATTTTTCTCCCAAACGAAGGACACTAGAAAGAAAATTTTAAAGCCTCCTGTTAGGCCATCATCTACACGACATAGCCCTGAATTTTCCAATGCGCAGCTCTTTGCAAAAGAGAGATATTGGCAAGGAAAAGCTGTCTTGTACCTTTGCATTTTTCTCCCAAACGAAGGACACTAGAAAGATAATTTTAAAGCCTCCTGTTAGGCCATCATCTACACGACATAGCCCTGAATTTTCCAAAGCGCAGCTCTTTGCAAAAGAGAGATATTGGCAAGGAAAAGCTGTCTTGTACCTTTGCATTTTTCTCCCAAACCAAGGACACTAGAAAGAAAATTTTAAAGCCTCCTGTTAGGCCATCATCTACACAACATAGCCCTGAATTTTCCAATGCGTAGCTCTTTGCAAAAGAGAGATATTGGCAAGGAAAAGCTGTCTTGTACCTTTGCATTTTTCTCCCAAACGAAGGACACTAGAAAGAAAATTTTAAAGCCTCCTGTTAGGCCATCATCTACACGGCATAGCCCTGAATTTTCCAATGCGCAGCTCTTTCCAAAGGAGAGATATTGGCAAGGAAAAGCTGTCTTGTACCTTTGCATTTTTCTCCCAAACGAAGGACACTAGAATGAAAATTTTAAAGCCTCCTGATAGTGCTTCATCTACACGGTATAGCCCTGAATTTTCCAATGCGCAGCTCTTTGCAAAAGAGAGATATTGGCAAGGAAAAGCTGTCTTGTACCTTTGCATTTTTCTCCCAAACGAAGGACACTACAAAGATAATTTTAAAGTCTCCTGTTAGGCCATCATCTACACGACATAGCCCTGAATTTTCCAATGCGCAGCTCTTTGCAAAAGAGAGATATTGGCAAGGAAAAGCTGTCTTGTACCTTTGCATTTTTCTCCCAAACGAAGGACACTAGAAAGAAAATTTTAAAGCCTCCTGTTAGGCCATCATCTACACGACATAGCCCTGAATTTTCCAATGCGCAGCTCTTTGCAAAAGAGAGATATTGGCAAGGAAAAGCTGTCTTGTACCTTTGCATTTTTCTCCAAAACGAAGGACACTAGAAAGAAAATTTTAAAGCCTCCTGTTAGGCCATCATCTACACGACATAGCCCTGAATTTTCCAATGCGCAGCTCTTTGCAAAAGAGAGATATTGGCAAGGAAAAGCTGTCTTGTACCTTTGCATTTTTCTCCCAAACGAAGGACACTAGAAAGAAAATTTTAAAGCCTCTTGTTAGGCCATCATCTACACGGCATAGCCCTGAATTTTCTAATGCGCAGCTCTTTGCAAAAGAGAGATATTGGCAAGGAAAAGCTGTCTTGTACCTTTGCATTTTTCTCCCAAACGAAGGACACTAGAAAGAAAATTTTCAAGCCTCCTGTTAGGCCATCATCTACACGGCATAGCCCTGAATTTTCCAATGCGCAGCTCTTTGCAAAAGAGAGATATTGGCAAGGAAAAGCTGTCTTGTACCTTTGCATTTTTCTCCCAAACGAAGGACACTAGAAAGAAAATTTTAAAGCCTCTTGTTAGGCCATCATCTACACGGCATAGCCCTGAATTTTCCAATGCGCAGCTCTTTGCAAAAGAGAGATATTGGCAAGGAAAAGCTGTCTTGTACCTTTGCATTTTTCTCCCAAACGAAGGACACTAGAAAGAAAATTTTCAAGCCTCCTGTTAGGCCATCATCTACACGGCATAGCCCTGAATTTTCCAATGCGCAGCTCTTTGCAAAAGAGAGATATTGGCAAGGAAAAGCTGTCTTGTACCTTTGCATTTTTCTCCCAAACGAAGGACACTAGAATGAAAATTTGAAAGCCTCCTGTTAGGCCATCATCTACACGACATAGCCCTGAATTTTCCAATGCGTAGATCTTTGCAAAAGAGAGATATTGGCAAGGAAAAGCTGTCTTGTACCTTTGCATTTTTCTCCCAAACGAAGGACACTAGAAAGATAATTTTAAAGCCTCCTGTTAGGCCATCATCTACACGACATAGCCCTGAATTTTCCAATGCGCAGCTCTTTGCAAAAGAGAGATATTGGCAAGGAAAAGCTGTCTTGTACCTTTGCATTTTTCTCCCAAACGAAGGACACTAGAAAGAAACTTTTAAAGCCTCCTGTTTAGACCATCATCTACACGGCATAGCCATGAATTTTCCAATGCGCAGCTCTTTGCAAAAGAGAGATATTGGCAAGGAAAAGCTGTCTTGTACCTTTGCATTTTTCTCCCAAACGAAGGACACTAGAATTAAAATTTTAAAGCCTCCTGTTTAGACCATCATCTACACGGCATAGCCATGAATTTTCCAATGCGCAGCTCTTTGCAAAAGAGAGATATTGGCAAGGAAAAGCTGTCTTGTACCTTTTCATTTTTCTCCCACACGAAGGACAATAGAAAGAAAATTTTAAAGCCTCCTGTTTAGACCATCATCTTCACGACATAGCCCTGAATTTTCCAATGCGCAGCTCTTTGCAAAAGAGAGATATTGGCAAGGAAAAGCTGTCTTGTACCTTTGCATTTTTCTCCCAAACGAAGGACACTAGAAAGAAAATTTTAAAGCCTCCTGTTAGGCCATCATCTACACGACATAGCCCTGAATTTTCCAATGCGCAGCTCTTTGCAAAAGAGAGATATTGGCAAGGAAAAGCTGTCTTGTACCTTTGCATTTTTCTCCCAAACGAAGGACACTAGAAAGAAAATTTTAAAGCCTCCTGTTAGGCCATCATCTACACGACATAGCCCTGAATTTTCCAATGCACAGCTCTTTGCAAAAGAGAGATATTGGCAAGGAAAAGCTGTCTTGTACCTTTGCATTTTTCTCCCAAACGAAGGACACTAGAATTAAAATTTTAAAGCCTCCTGTTAGTGCTTCATCTACACGGCATAGCCCTGAATTTTCCAATGCGTAGCTCTTTGCAATAGAGAGATATTGGCAAGGAAAAGCTGTCTTGTACCTTTGCATTTTTCTCCCAAACGAAGGACACTAGAATTAAAATTTTAAAGCCTCCTGTTAGGCCATCATCTACACGACATAGCCCTGAATTTTCCAATGCGCAGCTCTTTGCAAAAGAGAGATATTGGCAAGGAAAAGCTGTCTTGTACCTTTGCATTTTTCTCCCAAACGAAGGACACTAGAAAGAAAATTTTAAAGCCTCCTGTTAGGCCATCATCTACACGACATAGCCCTGAATTTTCCAATGCGCAGCTCTTTGCAAAAGAGAGATATTGGCAAGGAAAAGCTGTCTTGTACCTTTGCATTTTTCTCCCAAACGAAGGACACTAGAAAGATAATTTTAAAGCCTCCTGTTAGGCCATCATCTACACGACATAGCCCTGAATTTTCCAAAGCGCAGCTCTTTGCAAAAGAGAGATATTGGCAAGGAAAAGCTGTCTTGTACCTTTGCATTTTTCTCCCAAACCAAGGACACTAGAAAGAAAATTTTAAAGCCTCCTGTTAGGCCATCATCTACACGGCATAGCCCTGAATTTTCCAATGCGCAGCTCTTTCCAAAGGAGAGATATTGGCAAGGAAAAGCTGTCTTGTACCTTTGCATTTTTCTCCCAAACGAAGGACACTAGAATGAAAATTTTAAAGCCTCCTGATAGTGCTTCATCTACACGGTATAGCCCTGAATTTTCCAATGCGCAGCTCTTTGCAAAAGAGAGATATTGGCAAGGAAAAGCTGTCTTGTACCTTTGCATTTTTCTCCCAAACGAAGGACACTACAAAGATAATTTTAAAGTCTCCTGTTAGGCCATCATCTACACGACATAGCCCTGAATTTTCCAATGCGCAGCTCTTTGCAAAAGAGAGATATTGGCAAGGAAAAGCTGTCTTGTACCTTTGCATTTTTCTCCAAAACGAAGGACACTAGAAAGAAAATTTTAAAGCCTCCTGTTAGGCCATCATCTACACGACATAGCCCTGAATTTTCCAATGCGCAGCTCTTTGCAAAAGAGAGATATTGGCAAGGAAAAGCTGTCTTGTACCTTTGCATTTTTCTCCCAAACGAAGGACACTAGAAAGAAAATTTTAAAGCCTCTTGTTAGGCCATCATCTACACGGCATAGCCCTGAATTTTCTAATGCGCAGCTCTTTGCAAAAGAGAGATATTGGCAAGGAAAAGCTGTCTTGTACCTTTGCATTTTTCTCCCAAACGAAGGACACTAGAAAGAAAATTTTCAAGCCTCCTGTTAGGCCATCATCTACACGGCATAGCCCTGAATTTTCCAATGCGCAGCTCTTTGCAAAAGAGAGATATTGGCAAGGAAAAGCTGTCTTGTACCTTTGCATTTTTCTCCCAAACGAAGGACACTAGAATGAAAATTTGAAAGCCTCCTGTTAGGCCATCATCTACACGACATAGCCCTGAATTTTCCAATGCGTAGATCTTTGCAAAAGAGAGATATTGGCAAGGAAAAGCTGTCTTGTACCTTTGCATTTTTCTCCCAAACGAAGGACACTAGAAAGATAATTTTAAAGCCTCCTGTTAGGCCATCATCTACACGACATAGCCCTGAATTTTCCAATGCGCAGCTCTTTGCAAAAGAGAGATATTGGCAAGGAAAAGCTGTCTTGTACCTTTGCATTTTTCTCCCAAACGAAGGACACTAGAAAGATAATTTTAAAGCCTCCTGTTAGGCCATCATCTACACGACATAGCCCTGAATTTTCCAATGCGCAGCTCTTTTCAAAAGAGAGATATTGGCAAGGAAAAGCTGTCTTGTACCTTTGCATTTTTCTCCCAAACGAAGGTCACTAGAAAGAAAATTTTAAAGCCTCCTGTTAGGCCATCATCTACACGACATAGCCCTGTATTTTCCAATGCGCAGCTCTTTGCAAAAGAGAGATATTGGCAAGGAAAAGCTGTCTTGTACCTTTGCATTTTTCTCCCAAACGAAGGACACTAGAAAGAAAATTTTAAAGCCTCCTGTTAGGCCATCATCTACACGACATAGCCCTGAATTTTCCAATGCGCAGCTCTTTGCAAAAGAGAGATATTGGCAAGGAAAAGCTGTCTTGTACCTTTGCATTTTTCTCCCAAACGAAGGACACTAGAAAGAAAATTTTAAAGCCTCCTGTTAGGCCATCATCTACACGACATAGCCCTGAATTTTCCAATGTGTAGCTCTTTGCAAAAGAGAGATATTGGCAAGGAAAAGCTGTCTTGTACCTTTGCATTTTTCTCCCAAACGAAGGACACTAGAAAGAAAATTTTAAAGCCTCCTGTTAGGCCATCATCTACACGACATAGCCCTGAATTTTCCAATGCGTAGCTCTTTGCAAAAGAGAGATATTGGCAAGGAAAAGCTGTCTTGTACCTTTGCATTTTTCTCCCAAACGAAGGACACTAGAAAGAAAATTTTAAAGCCTCCTGTTAGGCCATCATCTACACGACATAGCCCTGAATTTTCCAATGCGCAGCTCTTTGCAAAAGAGAGATATTGGCAAGGAAAAGCTGTCTTGTACCTTTGCATTTTTCTCCCAAACGAAGGACACTAGAAAGAAAATTTTAAAGCCTCCTGTTAGGCCATCATCTACACGACATAGCCCTGAATTTTCCAATGCGTAGCTCTTTGCAAAAGAGAGATATTGGCAAGGAAAAGCTGTCTTGTACCTTTGCATTTTTCTCCCAAACCAAGGACACTAGAAAGAAAATTTTAAAGCCTCCTGTTAGGCCATCATCTACACAACATTGCCCTGAATTTTCCAATGCGTAGCTCTTTGCAAAAGAGAGATATTGGCAAGGAAAAGCTGTCTTGTACCTTTGCATTTTTCTCCCAAACGAAGGACACTAGAAAGAAAATTTTCAAGCCTCCTGTTAGGCCATCATCTACACGGGATAGCCCTGAATTTTCCAATGCGCAGCTCTTTGCAAAAGAGAGATATTGGCAAGGAAAAGCTGTCTTGTACCTTTGCATTTTTCTCCCAAACGAAGGACACTAGAATGAAAATTTGAAAGCCTCCTGTTAGTGTTTCATCTACACGGCATAGCCCTGAATTTTCCAATGCGTAGCTCTTTGCAAAAGAGAGATATTGGTAAGGAAAAGCTGTCTTGTACCTTTGCATTTTTCTCCCAAACGAAGGACACTAGAAAGAAAATTTTAAAGCCTCCTGTTAGGCCATCATCTACACGACATAGCCCTGAATTTTCCAATGCGTAGCTCTTTGCAAAAGAGAGATATTGGCAAGGAAAAGCTGTCTTGTACCTTTGCATTTTTCTCCCAAACGAAGGACACTAGAAAGAAAATTTTCAAGCCTCCTGTTAGGCCATCATCTACACGGCATAGCCCTGAATTTTCCAATGCGCAGCTCTTTGCAAAAGAGAGATTTTGGCAAGGAAAAGCTGTCTTGTACCTTTGCATTTTTCTCCCAAACGAAGGACACTAGAATGAAAATTTGAAAGCCTCCTGTTAGTGCTTCATCTACACGGTATAGCCCTGAATTTTCCAATGCGTAGCTCTTTGCAAAAGAGAGATATTGGTAAGGAAAAGCTGTCTTGTACCTTTGCATTTTTCTCCCAAACGAAGGACACTAGAAAGAAAATTTTAAAGCCTCCTGTTAGTGCTTCATCTACACGGTATAGCCCTGAATTTTCCAATGCGCAGCTCTTTGCAAAAGAGAGATATTGGCAAGGAAAAGCTGTCTTGTACCTTTGCATTTTTCTCCCAAACGAAGGACACTAGAAAGAAAATTTTAAAGCCTCCTGTTAGGCCATCATCTACACGACATAGCCCTGAATTTTCCAATGCGCAGCTCTTTGCAAAAGAGAGATATTGGCAAGGAAAAGCTGTCTTGTACCTTTGCATTTTTCTCCCAAACGAAGGACACTAGAAAGATAATTTTAAAGCCTCCTGTTAGGCCATCATCTACACGACATAGCCCTGAATTTTCCAATGCGCAGCTCTTTGCAAAAGAGAGATATTGGCAAGGAAAAGCTGTCTTGTACCTTTGCATTTTTCTCCCAAACGAAGGACACTAGAAAGATAATTTTAAAGCCTCCTGTTAGGCCATCATCTACACGACATAGCCCTGAATTTTCCAATGCGTAGCTCTTTGCAAAAGAGAGATATTGGCAAGGAAAAGCTGTCTTGTACCTTTGCATTTTTCTCCCAAACGAAGGACACTAGAAAGAAAATTTTAAAGCCTCCTGTTAGGCCATCATCTACACGACATAGCCCTGAATTTTCCAATGCGCAGCTCTTTGCAAAAGAGAGATATTGGCAAGGAAAAGCTGTCTTGTACCTTTGCATTTTTCTCCCAAACGAAGGACACTAGAAAGAAAATTTTAAAGCCTCCTGTTAGGCCATCATCTACACGACATAGCCCTGAATTTTCCAATGCGCAGCTCTTTGCAAAAGAGAGATATTGGCAAGGAAAAGCTGTCTTGTACCTTTGCATTTTTCTCCCAAACGAAGGACACTAGAAAGATAATTTTAAAGCCTCCTGTTAGGCCATCATCTACACGACATAGCCCTGAATTTTCCAAAGCGCAGCTCTTTGCAAAAGAGAGATATTGGCAAGGAAAAGCTGTCTTGTACCTTTGCATTTTTCTCCCAAACGAAGGACACTAGAAAGAAAATTTTAAAGCCTCCTGTTAGGCCATCATCTACATGGCATAGCCCTGAATTTTCCAATGCGCAGCTCTTTCCAAAGGAGAGATATTGGCAAGGAAAAGCTGTCTTGTACCTTTGCATTTTTCTCCCAAACGAAGGACACTAGAATGAAAATTTTAAAGCCTCCTGATAGTGCTTCATCTACACGGTTTAGCCCTGAATTTTCCAATGCGCAGCTCTTTGCAAAAGAGAGATATTGGCAAGGAAAAGCTGTCTTGTACCTTTGAATTTTTCTCCCAAACGAAGGACACTACAAAGCTAATTTTAAAGTCTCCTGTTAGGCCATCATCTACACGACATAGCCCTGAATTTTCCAATGCGCAGCTCTTTGCAAAAGAGAGATATTGGCAAGGAAAAGCTGTCTTGTACCTTTGCATTTTTCTCCCAAACGAAGGACACTAGAAAGAAAATTTTAAAGCCTCCTGTTAGGCCATCATCTACACGACATAGCCCTGAATTTTCCAATGCGCAGCTCTTTGCAAAAGAGAGATATTGGCAAGGAAAAGCTGTCTTGTACCTTTGCATTTTTCTCCCAAACGAAGGACACTAGAAAGAAAATTTTAAAGCCTCCTGTTAGGCCATCATCTACACGACATAGCCCTGAATTTTCCAATGCGCAGCTCTTTGCAAAAGAGAGATATTGGCAAGGAAAAGCTGTCTTGTACCTTTGCATTTTTCTCCCAAACGAAGGACACTAGAAAGAAAATTTTAAAGCCTCTTGTTAGGCCATCATCTACACGGCATAGCCCTGAATTTTCCAATGCGCAGCTCTTTGCAAAAGAGAGATATTGGCAAGGAAAAGCTGTCTTGTACCTTTGCATTTTTCTCCCAAACGAAGGACACTAGAAAGAAAATTTTCAAGCCTCCTGTTAGGCCATCATCTACACGGGATAGCCCTGAATTTTCCAATGCGCAGCTCTTTGCAAAAGAGAGATATTGGCAAGGAAAAGCTGTCTTGTACCTTTGCATTTTTCTCCCAAACGAAGGACACTAGAATGAAAATTTGAAAGCCTCCTGTTAGTGTTTCATCTACACGGCATAGCCCTGAATTTTCCAATGCGTAGCTCTTTGCAAAAGAGAGATATTGGTAAGGAAAAGCTGTCTTGTACCTTTGCATTTTTCTCCCAAACGAAGGACACTAGAAAGAAAATTTTAAAGCCTCCTGTTAGGCCATCATCTACACGACATAGCCCTGAATTTTCCAATGCGTAGCTCTTTGCAAAAGAGAGATATTGGCAAGGAAAAGCTGTCTTGTACCTTTGCATTTTTCTCCCAAACGAAGGACACTAGAAAGAAAATTTTCAAGCCTCCTGTTAGGCCATCATCTACACGGCATAGCCCTGAATTTTCCAATGCGCAGCTCTTTGCAAAAGAGAGATTTTGGCAAGGAAAAGCTGTCTTGTACCTTTGCATTTTTCTCCCAAACGAAGGACACTAGAATGAAAATTTGAAAGCCTCCTGTTAGTGCTTCATCTACACGGTATAGCCCTGAATTTTCCAATGCGTAGCTCTTTGCAAAAGAGAGATATTGGTAAGGAAAAGCTGTCTTGTACCTTTGCATTTTTCTCCCAAACGAAGGACACTAGAAAGAAAATTTTAAAGCCTCCTGTTAGTGCTTCATCTACACGGTATAGCCCTGAATTTTCCAATGCGCAGCTCTTTGCAAAAGAGAGATATTGGCAAGGAAAAGCTGTCTTGTACCTTTGCATTTTTCTCCCAAACGAAGGACACTAGAAAGAAAATTTTAAAGCCTCCTGTTAGGCCATCATCTACACGACATAGCCCTGAATTTTCCAATGCGCAGCTCTTTGCAAAAGAGAGATATTGGCAAGGAAAAGCTGTCTTGTACCTTTGCATTTTTCTCCCAAACGAAGGACACTAGAAAGATAATTTTAAAGCCTCCTGTTAGGCCATCATCTACACGACATAGCCCTGAATTTTCCAATGCGCAGCTCTTTGCAAAAGAGAGATATTGGCAAGGAAAAGCTGTCTTGTACCTTTGCATTTTTCTCCCAAACGAAGGACACTAGAAAGATAATTTTAAAGCCTCCTGTTAGGCCATCATCTACACGACATAGCCCTGAATTTTCCAATGCGTAGCTCTTTGCAAAAGAGAGATATTGGCAAGGAAAAGCTGTCTTGTACCTTTGCATTTTTCTCCCAAACGAAGGACACTAGAAAGAAAATTTTAAAGCCTCCTGTTAGGCCATCATCTACACGGCATAGCCCTGAATTTTCCAATGCGCAGCTCTTTGCAAAAGAGAGATTTTGGCAAGGAAAAGCTGTCTTGTACCTTTGCATTTTTCTCCCAAACGAAGGACACTAGAATGAAAATTTGAAAGCCTCCTGTTAGTGCTTCATCTACACGGTATAGCCCTGAATTTTCCAATGCGTAGCTCTTTGCAAAAGAGAGATATTGGTAAGGAAAAGCTGTCTTGTACCTTTGCATTTTTCTCCCAAACGAAGGACACTAGAAAGAAAATTTTAAAGCCTCCTGTTAGTGCTTCATCTACACGGTATAGCCCTGAATTTTCCAATGCGCAGCTCTTTGCAAAAGAGAGATATTGGCAAGGAAAAGCTGTCTTGTACCTTTGCATTTTTCTCCCAAACGAAGGACACTAGAAAGAAAATTTTAAAGCCTCCTGTTAGGCCATCATCTACACGACATAGCCCTGAATTTTCCAATGCGCAGCTCTTTGCAAAAGAGAGATATTGGCAAGGAAAAGCTGTCTTGTACCTTTGCATTTTTCTCCCAAACGAAGGACACTAGAAAGATAATTTTAAAGCCTCCTGTTAGGCCATCATCTACACGACATAGCCCTGAATTTTCCAATGCGCAGCTCTTTGCAAAAGAGAGATATTGGCAAGGAAAAGCTGTCTTGTACCTTTGCATTTTTCTCCCAAACGAAGGACACTAGAAAGATAATTTTAAAGCCTCCTGTTAGGCCATCATCTACACGACATAGCCCTGAATTTTCCAATGCGTAGCTCTTTGCAAAAGAGAGATATTGGCAAGGAAAAGCTGTCTTGTACCTTTGCATTTTTCTCCCAAACGAAGGACACTAGAAAGAAAATTTTAAAGCCTCCTGTTAGGCCATCATCTACACGACATAGCCCTGAATTTTCCAATGCGCAGCTCTTTGCAAAAGAGAGATATTGGCAAGGAAAAGCTGTCTTGTACCTTTGCATTTTTCTCCCAAACGAAGGACACTAGAAAGAAAATTTTAAAGCCTCCTGTTAGGCCATCATCTACACGACATAGCCCTGAATTTTCCAATGCGCAGCTCTTTGCAAAAGAGAGATATTGGCAAGGAAAAGCTGTCTTGTACCTTTGCATTTTTCTCCCAAACGAAGGACACTAGAAAGATAATTTTAAAGCCTCCTGTTAGGCCATCATCTACACGACATAGCCCTGAATTTTCCAAAGCGCAGCTCTTTGCAAAAGAGAGATATTGGCAAGGAAAAGCTGTCTTGTACCTTTGCATTTTTCTCCCAAACGAAGGACACTAGAAAGAAAATTTTAAAGCCTCCTGTTAGGCCATCATCTACATGGCATAGCCCTGAATTTTCCAATGCGCAGCTCTTTCCAAAGGAGAGATATTGGCAAGGAAAAGCTGTCTTGTACCTTTGCATTTTTCTCCCAAACGAAGGACACTAGAATGAAAATTTTAAAGCCTCCTGATAGTGCTTCATCTACACGGTTTAGCCCTGAATTTTCCAATGCGCAGCTCTTTGCAAAAGAGAGATATTGGCAAGGAAAAGCTGTCTTGTACCTTTGAATTTTTCTCCCAAACGAAGGACACTACAAAGCTAATTTTAAAGTCTCCTGTTAGGCCATCATCTACACGACATAGCCCTGAATTTTCCAATGCGCAGCTCTTTGCAAAAGAGAGATATTGGCAAGGAAAAGCTGTCTTGTACCTTTGCATTTTTCTCCCAAACGAAGGACACTAGAAAGAAAATTTTAAAGCCTCCTGTTAGGCCATCATCTACACGACATAGCCCTGAATTTTCCAATGCGCAGCTCTTTGCAAAAGAGAGATATTGGCAAGGAAAAGCTGTCTTGTACCTTTGCATTTTTCTCCCAAACGAAGGACACTAGAAAGAAAATTTTAAAGCCTCCTGTTAGGCCATCATCTACACGACATAGCCCTGAATTTTCCAATGCGCAGCTCTTTGCAAAAGAGAGATATTGGCAAGGAAAAGCTGTCTTGTACCTTTGCATTTTTCTCCCAAACGAAGGACACTAGAAAGAAAATTTTAAAGCCTCTTGTTAGGCCATCATCTACACGGCATAGCCCTGAATTTTCCAATGCGCAGCTCTTTGCAAAAGAGAGATATTGGCAAGGAAAAGCTGTCTTGTACCTTTGCATTTTTCTCCCAAACGAAGGACACTAGAAAGAAAATTTTCAAGCCTCCTGTTAGGCCATCATCTACACGGGATAGCCCTGAATTTTCCAATGCGCAGCTCTTTGCAAAAGAGAGATATTGGCAAGGAAAAGCTGTCTTGTACCTTTGCATTTTTCTCCCAAACGAAGGACACTAGAATGAAAATTTGAAAGCCTCCTGTTAGTGTTTCATCTACACGGCATAGCCCTGAATTTTCCAATGCGTAGCTCTTTGCAAAAGAGAGATATTGGTAAGGAAAAGCTGTCTTGTACCTTTGCATTTTTCTCCCAAACGAAGGACACTAGAAAGAAAATTTTAAAGCCTCCTGTTAGGCCATCATCTACACGACATAGCCCTGAATTTTCCAATGCGTAGCTCTTTGCAAAAGAGAGATATTGGCAAGGAAAAGCTGTCTTGTACCTTTGCATTTTTCTCCCAAACGAAGGACACTAGAAAGAAAATTTTCAAGCCTCCTGTTAGGCCATCATCTACACGGCATAGCCCTGAATTTTCCAATGCGCAGCTCTTTGCAAAAGAGAGATTTTGGCAAGGAAAAGCTGTCTTGTACCTTTGCATTTTTCTCCCAAACGAAGGACACTAGAATGAAAATTTGAAAGCCTCCTGTTAGTGCTTCATCTACACGGTATAGCCCTGAATTTTCCAATGCGTAGCTCTTTGCAAAAGAGAGATATTGGTAAGGAAAAGCTGTCTTGTACCTTTGCATTTTTCTCCCAAACGAAGGACACTAGAAAGAAAATTTTAAAGCCTCCTGTTAGTGCTTCATCTACACGGTATAGCCCTGAATTTTCCAATGCGCAGCTCTTTGCAAAAGAGAGATATTGGCAAGGAAAAGCTGTCTTGTACCTTTGCATTTTTCTCCCAAACGAAGGACACTAGAAAGAAAATTTTAAAGCCTCCTGTTAGGCCATCATCTACACGACATAGCCCTGAATTTTCCAATGCGCAGCTCTTTGCAAAAGAGAGATATTGGCAAGGAAAAGCTGTCTTGTACCTTTGCATTTTTCTCCCAAACGAAGGACACTAGAAAGATAATTTTAAAGCCTCCTGTTAGGCCATCATCTACACGACATAGCCCTGAATTTTCCAATGCGCAGCTCTTTGCAAAAGAGAGATATTGGCAAGGAAAAGCTGTCTTGTACCTTTGCATTTTTCTCCCAAACGAAGGACACTAGAAAGATAATTTTAAAGCCTCCTGTTAGGCCATCATCTACACGACATAGCCCTGAATTTTCCAATGCGTAGCTCTTTGCAAAAGAGAGATATTGGCAAGGAAAAGCTGTCTTGTACCTTTGCATTTTTCTCCCAAACGAAGGACACTAGAAAGAAAATTTTAAAGCCTCCTGTTAGGCCATCATCTACACGACATAGCCCTGAATTTTCCAATGCGCAGCTCTTTGCAAAAGAGAGATATTGGCAAGGAAAAGCTGTCTTGTACCTTTGCATTTTTCTCCCAAACGAAGGACACTAGAAAGATAATTTTAAAGCCTCCTGTTAGGCCATCATCTACACGACATAGCCCTGAATTTTCCAAAGCGCAGCTCTTTGCAAAAGAGAGATATTGGCAAGGAAAAGCTGTCTTGTACCTTTGCATTTTTCTCCCAAACGAAGGACACTAGAAAGAAAATTTTAAAGCCTCCTGTTAGGCCATCATCTACATGGCATAGCCCTGAATTTTCCAATGCGCAGCTCTTTCCAAAGGAGAGATATTGGCAAGGAAAAGCTGTCTTGTACCTTTGCATTTTTCTCCCAAACGAAGGACACTAGAATGAAAATTTTAAAGCCTCCTGATAGTGCTTCATCTACACGGTTTAGCCCTGAATTTTCCAATGCGCAGCTCTTTGCAAAAGAGAGATATTGGCAAGGAAAAGCTGTCTTGTACCTTTGAATTTTTCTCCCAAACGAAGGACACTACAAAGCTAATTTTAAAGTCTCCTGTTAGGCCATCATCTACACGACATAGCCCTGAATTTTCCAATGCGCAGCTCTTTGCAAAAGAGAGATATTGGCAAGGAAAAGCTGTCTTGTACCTTTGCATTTTTCTCCCAAACGAAGGACACTAGAAAGAAAATTTTAAAGCCTCCTGTTAGGCCATCATCTACACGACAAAGCCCTGAATTTTCCAATGCGCAGCTCTTTGCAAAAGAGAGATATTGGCAAGGAAAAGCTGTCTTGTACCTTTGCATTTTTCTCCCAAACGAAGGACACTAGAAAGAAAATTTTAAAGCCTCCTGTTAGGCCATCATCTACACGACATAGCCCTGAATTTTCCAATGCGCAGCTCTTTGCAAAAGAGAGATATTGGCAAGGAAAAGCTGTCTTGTACCTTTGCATTTTTCTCCCAAACGAAGGACACTAGAAAGAAAATTTTAAAGCCTCTTGTTAGGCCATCATCTACACGGCATAGCCCTGAATTTTCCAATGCGCAGCTCTTTGCAAAAGAGAGATATTGGCAAGGAAAAGCTGTCTTGTACCTTTGCATTTTTCTCCCAAACGAAGGACACTAGAAAGAAAATTTTCAAGCCTCCTGTTAGGCCATCATCTACACGGCATAGCCCTGAATTTTCCAATGCGCAGCTCTTTGCAAAAGAGAGATATTGGCAAGGAAAAGCTGTCTTGTACCTTTGCATTTTTCTCCCAAATGAAGGACACTAGAATGAAAATTTGAAAGCCTCCTGTTAGTGCTTCATCTACACGGCATAGCCCTGAATTTTCCAATGCGTAGCTCTTTGCAAAAGAGAGATATTGGTAAGGAAAAGCTGTCTTGTACCTTTGCATTTTTCTCCCAAACGAAGGACACTAGAAAGAAAATTTTAAAGCCTCCTGTTAGGCCATCATCTACACGACATAGCCCTGAATTTTCCAATGCGTAGCTCTTTGCAAAAGAGAGATATTGGCAAGGAAAAGCTGTCTTGTACCTTTGCATTTTTCTCCCAAACGAAGGACACTAGAAAGAAAATTTTCAAGCCTCCTGTTAGGCCATCATCTACACGGCATAGCCCTGAATTTTCCAATGCGCAGCTCTTTGCAAAAGAGAGATTTTGGCAAGGAAAAGCTGTCTTGTACCTTTGCATTTTTCTCCCAAACGAAGGACACTAGAATGAAAATTTGAAAGCCTCCTGTTAGTGCTTCATCTACACGGTATAGCCCTGAATTTTCCAATGCGTAGCTCTTTGCAAAAGAGAGATATTGGTAAGGAAAAGCTGTCTTGTACCTTTGCATTTTTCTCCCAAACGAAGGACACTAGAAAGAAAATTTTAAAGCCTCCTGTTAGTGCTTCATCTACACGGTATAGCCCTGAATTTTCCAATGCGCAGCTCTTTGCAAAAGAGAGATATTGGCAAGGAAAAGCTGTCTTGTACCTTTGCATTTTTCTCCCAAACGAAGGACACTAGAAAGAAAATTTTAAAGCCTCCTGTTAGGCCATCATCTACACGACATAGCCCTGAATTTTCCAATGCGCAGCTCTTTGCAAAAGAGAGATATTGGCAAGGAAAAGCTGTCTTGTACCTTTGCATTTTTCTCCCAAACGAAGGACACTAGAAAGATAATTTTAAAGCCTCCTGTTAGGCCATCATCTACACGACATAGCCCTGAATTTTCCAATGCGCAGCTCTTTGCAAAAGAGAGATATTGGCAAGGAAAAGCTGTCTTGTACCTTTGCATTTTTCTCCCAAACGAAGGACACTAGAAAGATAATTTTAAAGCCTCCTGTTAGGCCATCATCTACACGACATAGCCCTGAATTTTCCAATGCGCAGCTCTTTGCAAAAGAGAGATATTGGCAAGGAAAAGCTGTCTTGTACCTTTGCATTTTTCTCCCAAACGAATGTCACTAGAAAGAAAATTTTAAAGCCTCCTGTTAGGCCATCATCTACACGACATAGCCCTGAATTTTCCAATGCGCAGCTCTTTGCAAAAGAGAGATATTGGCAAGGAAAAGCTGTCTTGTACCTTTGCATTTTTCTCCCAAACGAAGACACTAGAAAGAAAATTTTAAAGCCTCCTGTTAGGCCATCATCTACACGACATAGCCCTGAATTTTCCAATGCGCAGCTCTTTGCAAAAGAGAGATATTGGCAAGGAAAAGCTGTCTTGTACCTTTGCCTTTTTCTCCCAAACGAAGGACACTAGAAAGAAAATTTTAAAGCCTCCTGTTAGGCCATCATCTACACGACATAGCCCTGAATTTTCCAATGCGTAGCTCTTTGCAAAAGAGAGATATTGGCAAGGAAAAGCTGTCTTGTACCTTTGCATTTTTCTCCCAAACGAAGGACACTAGAAAGAAAATTTTAAAGCCTCCTGTTAGGCCATCATCTACACGACATAGCCCTGAATTTTCCAATGCGTAGCTCTTTGCAAAAGAGAGATATTGGCAAGGAAAAGCTGTCTTGTACCTTTGCATTTTTCTCCCAAACGAAGGACACTAGAAATATAATTTTAAAGCCTCCTGTTAGGCCATCATCTACACGGTATAGCCCTGAATTTTCCAATGCGCAGCTCTTTGCAAAAGAGAGATATTGGCAAGGAAAAGCTGTCTTGTACCTTTGCATTTTTCTCCCAAATGAAGGACACTAGAAAGAAAATTTTAAAGCCTCCTGTTAGGCCATCATCTACACGACATAGCCCTGAATTTTCCAATGCGCAGCTCTTTGCAAAAGAGAGATATTGGCAAGGAAAAGCTGTCTTGTACCTTTGCATTTTTCTCCCAAACGAAGGACACTAGAAAGATAATTTTAAAGCCTCCTGTTAGGCCATCATCTACACGACATAGCCCTGAATTTTCCAATGCGCAGCTCTTTGCAAAAGAGAGATATTGGCAAGGAAAAGCTGTCTTGTACCTTTGCATTTTTCTCCCAAACGAAGGACACTAGAAAGATAATTTTAAAGCCTCCTGTTAGGCCATCATCTACACGACATAGCCCTGAATTTTCCAATGCGTAGCTCTTTGCAAAAGAGAGATATTGGCAAGGAAAAGCTGTCTTGTACCTTTGCATTTTTCTCCCAAACGAAGGACACTAGAAATATAATTTTAAAGCCTCCTGTTAGGCCATCATCTACACGACATAGCCCTGAATTTTCCAATGCGCAGCTCTTTGCAAAAGAGAGATATTGGCAAGGAAAAGCTGTCTTGTACCTTTGCATTTTTCTCCCAAACGAAGGACACTAGAAAGATAATTTTAAAGCCTCCTGTTAGGCCATCATCTACACGACATAGCCCTGAATTTTCCAAAGCGCAGCTCTTTGCAAAAGAGAGATATTGGCAAGGAAAAGCTGTCTTGTACCTTTGCATTTTTCTCCCAAACGAAGGACACTAGAAAGAAAATTTTAAAGCCTCCTGTTAGGCCATCATCTACACGGCATAGCCCTGAATTTTCCAATGCGCAGCTCTTTCCAAAGGAGAGATATTGGCAAGGAAAAGCTGTCTTGTACCTTTTCATTTTTCTCCCAAACGAAGGACACTAGAATGAAAATTTTAAAGCCTCCTGATAGTGCTTCATCTACACGGTATAGCCCTGAATTTTCCAATGCGCAGCTCTTTGCAAAAGAGAGATATTGGCAAGGAAAAGCTGTCTTGTACCTTTGCATTTTTCTCCCAAACGAAGGACACTACAAAGATAATTTTAAAGTCTCCTGTTAGGCCATCATCTACACGACATAGCCCTGAATTTTCCAATGCGCAGCTCTTTGCAAAAGAGAGATACTGGCAAGGAAAAGCTGTCTTGTACCTTTGCATTTTTCTCCCAAACGAAGGACACTAGAAAGAAAATTTTAAAGCCTCCTGTTAGGCCATCATCTACACGACATAGCCCTGAATTTTCCAATGCGCAGCTCTTTGCAAAAGAGAGATATTGGCAAGGAAAAGCTGTCTTGTACCTTTGCATTTTTCTCCCAAACGAAGGACACTAGAAAGAAAATTTTAAAGCCTCTTGTTAGGCCATCATCTACACGGCATAGCCCTGAATTTTCCAATGCGCAGCTCTTTGCAAAAGAGAGATATTGGCAAGGAAAAGCTGTCTTGTACCTTTTCATTTTTCTCCCAAACGAAGGACACTAGAAAGAAAATTTTCAAGCCTCCTGTTAGGCCATCATCTACACGGCATAGCCCTGAATTTTCCAATGCGCAGCTCTTTGCAAAAGAGAGATATTGGCAAGGAAAAGCTGTCTTGTACCTTTGCATTTTTCTCCCAAACGAAGGACACTAGAATGAAAATTTGAAAGCCTCCTGTTAGTGCTTCATCTACACGGCATAGCCCTGAATTTTCCAATGCGTAGCTCTTTGCAAAAGAGAGATATTGGTAAGGAAAAGCTGTCTTGTACCTTTGCATTTTTCTCCCAAACGAAGGACACTAGAAAGAAAATTTTAAAGCCTCCTGTTAGGCCATCATCTACACGACATAGCCCTGAATTTTCCAATGCGTAGCTCTTTGCAAAAGAGAGATATTGGCAAGGAAAAGCTGTCTTGTACCTTTGCATTTTTCTCCCAAACGAAGGACACTAGAAAGAAAATTTTCAAGCCTCCTGTTAGGCCATCATCTACACGGCATAGCCCTGAATTTTCCAATGCGCAGCTCTTTGCAAAAGAGAGATTTTGGCAAGGAAAAGCTGTCTTGTACCTTTGCATTTTTCTCCCAAACGAAGGACACTAGAATGAAAATTTGAAAGCCTCCTGTTAGTGCTTCATCTACACGGCATAGCCCTGAATTTTCCAATGCGTAGCTCTTTGCAAAAGAGAGATATTGGTAAGGAAAAGCTGTCTTGTACCTTTGCATTTTTCTCCCAAACGAAGGACACTAGAAAGAAAATTTTAAAGCCTCCTGTTAGGCCATCATCTACACGACATAGCCCTGAATTTTCCAATGCGTAGCTCTTTGCAAAAGAGAGATATTGGCAAGGAAAAGCTGTCTTGTACCTTTGCATTTTTCTCCCAAACGAAGGACACTAGAAATATAATTTTAAAGCCTCCTGTTAGGCCATCATCTACACGGTATAGCCCTGAATTTTCCAATGCGCAGCTCTTTGCAAAAGAGAGATATTGGCAAGGAAAAGCTGTCTTGTACCTTTGCATTTTTCTCCCAAATGAAGGACACTAGAAAGAAAATTTTAAAGCCTCCTGTTAGGCCATCATCTACACGACATAGCCCTGAATTTTCCAATGCGCAGCTCTTTGCAAAAGAGAGATATTGGCAAGGAAAAGCTGTCTTGTACCTTTGCATTTTTCTCCCAAACGAAGGACACTAGAAAGATAATTTTAAAGCCTCCTGTTAGGCCATCATCTACACGACATAGCCCTGAATTTTCCAATGCGTAGCTCTTTGCAAAAGAGAGATATTGGCAAGGAAAAGCTGTCTTGTACCTTTGCATTTTTCTCCCAAACGAAGGACACTAGAAATATAATTTTAAAGCCTCCTGTTAGGCCATCATCTACACGACATAGCCCTGAATTTTCCAATGCGCAGCTCTTTGCAAAAGAGAGATATTGGCAAGGAAAAGCTGTCTTGTACCTTTGCATTTTTCTCCCAAACGAAGGACACTAGAAAGATAATTTTAAAGCCTCCTGTTAGGCCATCATCTACACGACATAGCCCTGAATTTTCCAAAGCGCAGCTCTTTGCAAAAGAGAGATATTGGCAAGGAAAAGCTGTCTTGTACCTTTGCATTTTTCTCCCAAACGAAGGACACTAGAAAGAAAATTTTAAAGCCTCCTGTTAGGCCATCATCTACACGGCATAGCCCTGAATTTTCCAATGCGCAGCTCTTTCCAAAGGAGAGATATTGGCAAGGAAAAGCTGTCTTGTACCTTTTCATTTTTCTCCCAAACGAAGGACACTAGAATGAAAATTTTAAAGCCTCCTGATAGTGCTTCATCTACACGGTATAGCCCTGAATTTTCCAATGCGCAGCTCTTTGCAAAAGAGAGATATTGGCAAGGAAAAGCTGTCTTGTACCTTTGCATTTTTCTCCCAAACGAAGGACACTACAAAGATAATTTTAAAGTCTCCTGTTAGGCCATCATCTACACGACATAGCCCTGAATTTTCCAATGCGCAGCTCTTTGCAAAAGAGAGATACTGGCAAGGAAAAGCTGTCTTGTACCTTTGCATTTTTCTCCCAAACGAAGGACACTAGAAAGAAAATTTTAAAGCCTCCTGTTAGGCCATCATCTACACGACATAGCCCTGAATTTTCCAATGCGCAGCTCTTTGCAAAAGAGAGATATTGGCAAGGAAAAGCTGTCTTGTACCTTTGCATTTTTCTCCCAAACGAAGGACACTAGAAAGAAAATTTTAAAGCCTCTTGTTAGGCCATCATCTACACGGCATAGCCCTGAATTTTCCAATGCGCAGCTCTTTGCAAAAGAGAGATATTGGCAAGGAAAAGCTGTCTTGTACCTATTCATTTTTCTCCCAAACGAAGGACACTAGAAAGAAAATTTTCAAGCCTCCTGTTAGGCCATCATCTACACGGCATAGCCCTGAATTTTCCAATGCGCAGCTCTTTGCAAAAGAGAGATATTGGCAAGGAAAAGCTGTCTTGTACCTTTGCATTTTTCTCCCAAACGAAGGACACTAGAATGAAAATTTGAAAGCCTCCTGTTAGTGCTTCATCTACACGGCATAGCCCTGAATTTTCCAATGCGTAGCTCTTTGCAAAAGAGAGATATTGGTAAGGAAAAGCTGTCTTGTACCTTTGCATTTTTCTCCCAAACGAAGGACACTAGAAAGAAAATTTTAAAGCCTCCTGTTAGGCCATCATCTACACGACATAGCCCTGAATTTTCCAATGCGTAGCTCTTTGCAAAAGAGAGATATTGGCAAGGAAAAGCTGTCTTGTACCTTTGCATTTTTCTCCCAAACGAAGGACACTAGAAAGAAAATTTTCAAGCCTCCTGTTAGGCCATCATCTACACGGCATAGCCCTGAATTTTCCAATGCGCAGCTCTTTGCAAAAGAGAGATTTTGGCAAGGAAAAACTGTCTTGTACCTTTGCATTTTTCTCCCAAACGAAGGACACTAGAATGAAAATTTGAAAGCCTCCTGTTAGTGCTTCATCTACACGGCATAGCCCTGAATTTTCCAATGCGTAGCTCTTTGCAAAAGAGAGATATTGGTAAGGAAAAGCTGTCTTGTACCTTTGCATTTTTCTCCCAAACGAAGGACACTAGAAAGAAAATTTTAAAGCCTCCTGTTAGGCCATCATCTACACGACATAGCCCTGAATTTTCCAATGCGTAGCTCTTTGCAAAAGAGAGATATTGGCAAGGAAAAGCTGTCTTGTACCTTTGCATTTTTCTCCCAAACGAAGGACACTAGAAAGAAAATTTTCAAGCCACCTGTTAGGCCATCATCTACACGGCATAGCCCTGAATTTTCCAATGCGCAGCTCTTTGCAAAAGAGAGATTTTGGCAAGGAAAAGCTGTCTTGTACCTTTGCATTTTTCTCCCAAACGAAGGACACTAGAATGAAAATTTGAAAGCCTCCTGTTAGTGCTTCATCTACACGGTATAGCCCTGAATTTTCCAATGCGTAGCTCTTTGCAAAAGAGAGATATTGGTAAGGAAAAGCTGTCTTGTACCTTTGCATTTTTCTCCCAAACGAAGGACACTAGAAAGAAAATTTTAAAGCCTACTGTTAGTGCTTCATCTACACGGTATAGCCCTGAATTTTCCAATGCGCAGCTCTTTGCAAAAGAGAGATATTGGCAAGGAAAAGCTGTCTTGTACCTTTGCATTTTTCTCCCAAACGAAGGACACTAGAAAGAAAATTTTAAAGCCTCCTGTTAGGCCATCATCTACACGGCATAGCCCTGAATTTTCCAATGCGCAGCTCTTTCCAAAGGAGAGATATTGGCAAGGAAAAGCTGTCTTGTACCTTTGCATTTTTCTCCCAAACGAAGGACACTAGAATGAAAATTTTAAAGCCTCCTGATAGTGCTTCATCTACACGGTATAGCCCTGAATTTTCCAATGCGCAGCTCTTTGCAAAAGAGAGATATTGGCAAGGAAAAGCTGTCTTGTACCTTTGCATTTTTCTCCCAAACGAAGGACACTACAAAGATAATTTTAAAGTCTCCTGTTAGGCCATCATCTACACGACATAGCCCTGAATTTTCCAATGCGCAGCTCTTTGCAAAAGAGAGATATTGGCAAGGAAAAGCTGTCTTGTACCTTTGCATTTTTCTCCCAAACGAAGGACACTAGAAAGAAAATTTTAAAGCCTCCTGTTAGGCCATCATCTACACGACATAGCCCTGAATTTTCCAATGCGCAGCTCTTTGCAAAAGAGAGATATTGGCAAGGAAAAGCTGTCTTGTACCTTTGCATTTTTCTCCCAAACGAAGGACACTAGAAAGAAAATTTTAAAGCCTCCTGTTAGGCCATCATCTACACGACATAGCCCTGAATTTTCCAATGCGCAGCTCTTTGCAAAAGAGAGATATTGGCAAGGAAAAGCTGTCTTGTACCTTTGCATTTTTCTCCCAAACGAAGGACACTAGAAAGAAAATTTTAAAGCCTCTTGTTAGGCCATCATCTACACGGCATAGCCCTGAATTTTCCAATGCGCAGCTCTTTGCAAAAGAGAGATATTGGCAAGGAAAAGCTGTCTTGTACCTTTGCATTTTTCTCCCAAACGAAGGACACTAGAAAGAAAATTTTCAAGCCTCCTGTTAGGCCATCATCTACACGGCATAGCCCTGAATTTTCCAATGCGCAGCTCTTTGCAAAAGAGAGATATTGGCAAGGAAAAGCTGTCTTGTACCTTTGCATTTTTCTCCCAAACGAAGGACACTAGAATGAAAATTTGAAAGCCTCCTGTTAGTGCTTCATCTACACGGCATAGCCCTGAATTTTCCAATGCGTAGCTCTTTGCAAAAGAGAGATATTGGTAAGGAAAAGCTGTCTTGTACCTTTGCATTTTTCTCCCAAACGAAGGACACTAGAAAGAAAATTTTAAAGCCTCCTGTTAGGCCATCATCTACACGACATAGCCCTGAATTTTCCAATGCGTAGCTCTTTGCAAAAGAGAGATATTGGCAAGGAAAAGCTGTCTTGTACCTTTGCATTTTTCTCCCAAACGAAGGACACTAGAAAGAAAATTTTCAAGCCTCCTGTTAGGCCATCATCTACACGGCATAGCCCTGAATTTTCCAATGCGCAGCTCTTTGCAAAAGAGAGATTTTGGCAAGGAAAAGCTGTCTTGTACCTTTGCATTTTTCTCCCAAACGAAGGACACTAGAATGAAAATTTGAAAGCCTCCTGTTAGTGCTTCATCTACACGGTATAGCCCTGAATTTTCCAATGCGTAGCTCTTTGCAAAAGAGAGATATTGGTAAGGAAAAGCTGTCTTGTACCTTTGCATTTTTCTCCCAAACGAAGGACACTAGAAAGAAAATTTTAAAGCCTCCTGTTAGTGCTTCATCTACACGGTATAGCCCTGAATTTTCCAATGCGCAGCTCTTTGCAAAAGAGAGATATTGGCAAGGAAAAGCTGTCTTGTACCTTTGCATTTTTCTCCCAAACGAAGGACACTAGAAAGATAATTTTAAAGCCTCCTGTTAGGCCATCATCTACACGACATAGCCCTGAATTTTCCAATGCGCAGCTCTTTGCAAAAGAGAGATATTGGCAAGGAAAAGCTGTCTTGTACCTTTGCATTTTTCTCCCAAACGAAGGACACTAGAAAGATAATTTTAAAGCCTCCTGTTAGGCCATCATCTACACGACATAGCCCTGAATTTTCCAATGCGCAGCTCTTTGCAAAAGAGAGATATTGGCAAGGAAAAGCTGTCTTGTACCTTTGCATTTTTCTCCCAAACGAATGTCACTAGAAAGAAAATTTTAAAGCCTCCTGTTAGGCCATCATCTACACGGCATAGCCCTGAATTTTCCAATGCGCAGCTCTTTCCAAAGGAGAGATATTGGCAAGGAAAAGCTGTCTTGTACCTTTGCCTTTTTCTCCCAAACGAAGGACACTAGAAAGAAAATTTTAAAGCCTCCTGTTAGGCCATCTACACGACATAGCCCTGAATTTTCCAATGCGTAGCTCTTTGCAAAAGAGAGATATTGGCAAGGAAAAGCTGTCTTGTACCTTTGCATTTTTCTCCCAAACGAATGTCACTAGAAAGAAAATTTTAAAGCCTCCTGTTAGGCCATCATCTACACGACATAGCCCTGAATTTTCCAATGCGCAGCTCTTTGCAAAAGAGAGATATTGGCAAGGAAAAGCTGTCTTGTACCTTTGCATTTTTCTCCCAAACGAAGACACTAGAAAGAAAATTTTAAAGCCTCCTGTTAGGCCATCATCTACACGACATAGCCCTGAATTTTCCAATGCGCAGCTCTTTGCAAAAGAGAGATATTGGCAAGGAAAAGCTGTCTTGTACCTTTGCCTTTTTCTCCCAAACGAAGGACACTAGAAAGAAAATTTTAAAGCCTCCTGTTAGGCCATCATCTACACGACATAGCCCTGAATTTTCCAATGCGTAGCTCTTTGCAAAAGAGAGATATTGGCAAGGAAAAGCTGTCTTGTACCTTTGCATTTTTCTCCCAAACGAAGGACACTAGAAAGAAAATTTTAAAGCCTCCTGTTAGGCCATCATCTACACGACATAGCCCTGAATTTTCCAATGCGTAGCTCTTTGCAAAAGAGAGATATTGGCAAGGAAAAGCTGTCTTGTACCTTTGCATTTTTCTCCCAAACGAAGGACACTAGAAATATAATTTTAAAGCCTCCTGTTAGGCCATCATCTACACGGTATAGCCCTGAATTTTCCAATGCGCAGCTCTTTGCAAAAGAGAGATATTGGCAAGGAAAAGCTGTCTTGTACCTTTGCATTTTTCTCCCAAATGAAGGACACTAGAAAGAAAATTTTAAAGCCTCCTGTTAGGCCATCATCTACACGACATAGCCCTGAATTTTCCAATGCGCAGCTCTTTGCAAAAGAGAGATATTGGCAAGGAAAAGCTGTCTTGTACCTTTGCATTTTTCTCCCAAACGAAGGACACTAGAAAGATAATTTTAAAGCCTCCTGTTAGGCCATCATCTACACGACATAGCCCTGAATTTTCCAATGCGCAGCTCTTTGCAAAAGAGAGATATTGGCAAGGAAAAGCTGTCTTGTACCTTTGCATTTTTCTCCCAAACGAAGGACACTAGAAAGATAATTTTAAAGCCTCCTGTTAGGCCATCATCTACACGACATAGCCCTGAATTTTCCAATGCGTAGCTCTTTGCAAAAGAGAGATATTGGCAAGGAAAAGCTGTCTTGTACCTTTGCATTTTTCTCCCAAACGAAGGACACTAGAAATATAATTTTAAAGCCTCCTGTTAGGCCATCATCTACACGACATAGCCCTGAATTTTCCAATGCGCAGCTCTTTGCAAAAGAGAGATATTGGCAAGGAAAAGCTGTCTTGTACCTTTGCATTTTTCTCCCAAACGAAGGACACTAGAAAGATAATTTTAAAGCCTCCTGTTAGGCCATCATCTACACGACATAGCCCTGAATTTTCCAAAGCGCAGCTCTTTGCAAAAGAGAGATATTGGCAAGGAAAAGCTGTCTTGTACCTTTGCATTTTTCTCCCAAACGAAGGACACTAGAAAGAAAATTTTAAAGCCTCCTGTTAGGCCATCATCTACACGGCATAGCCCTGAATTTTCCAATGCGCAGCTCTTTCCAAAGGAGAGATATTGGCAAGGAAAAGCTGTCTTGTACCTTTGCATTTTTCTCCCAAACGAAGGACACTAGAATGAAAATTTTAAAGCCTCCTGATAGTGCTTCATCTACACGGTATAGCCCTGAATTTTCCAATGCGCAGCTCTTTGCAAAAGAGAGATATTGGCAAGGAAAAGCTGTCTTGTACCTTTGCATTTTTCTCCCAAACGAAGGACACTACAAAGATAATTTTAAAGTCTCCTGTTAGGCCATCATCTACACGACATAGCCCTGAATTTTCCAATGCGCAGCTCTTTGCAAAAGAGAGATACTGGCAAGGAAAAGCTGTCTTGTACCTTTGCATTTTTCTCCCAAACGAAGGACACTAGAAAGAAAATTTTAAAGCCTCCTGTTAGGCCATCATCTACACGACATAGCCCTGAATTTTCCAATGCGCAGCTCTTTGCAAAAGAGAGATATTGGCAAGGAAAAGCTGTCTTGTACCTTTGCATTTTTCTCCCAAACGAAGGACACTAGAATGAAAATTTGAAAGCCTCCTGTTAGTGCTTCATCTACACGGCATAGCCCTGAATTTTCCAATGCGTAGCTCTTTGCAAAAGAGAGATATTGGTAAGGAAAAGCTGTCTTGTACCTTTGCATTTTTCTCCCAAACGAAGGACACTAGAAAGAAAATTTTAAAGCCTCCTGTTAGGCCATCATCTACACGACATAGCCCTGAATTTTCCAATGCGTAGCTCTTTGCAAAAGAGAGATATTGGCAAGGAAAAGCTGTCTTGTACCTTTGCATTTTTCTCCCAAACGAAGGACACTAGAAAGAAAATTTTCAAGCCTCCTGTTAGGCCATCATCTACACGGCATAGCCCTGAATTTTCCAATGCGCAGCTCTTTGCAAAAGAGAGATTTTGGCAAGGAAAAGCTGTCTTGTACCTTTGCATTTTTCTCCCAAACGAAGGACACTAGAATGAAAATTTGAAAGCCTCCTGTTAGTGCTTCATCTACACGGCATAGCCCTGAATTTTCCAATGCGTAGCTCTTTGCAAAAGAGAGATATTGGTAAGGAAAAGCTGTCTTGTACCTTTGCATTTTTCTCCCAAACGAAGGACACTAGAAAGAAAATTTTAAAGCCTCCTGTTAGGCCATCATCTACACGACATAGCCCTGAATTTTCCAATGCGTAGCTCTTTGCAAAAGAGAGATATTGGCAAGGAAAAGCTGTCTTGTACCTTTGCATTTTTCTCCCAAACGAAGGACACTAGAAAGAAAATTTTCAAGCCACCTGTTAGGCCATCATCTACACGGCATAGCCCTGAATTTTCCAATGCGCAGCTCTTTGCAAAAGAGAGATTTTGGCAAGGAAAAGCTGTCTTGTACCTTTGCATTTTTCTCCCAAACGAAGGACACTAGAATGAAAATTTGAAAGCCTCCTGTTAGTGCTTCATCTACACGGTATAGCCCTGAATTTTCCAATGCGTAGCTCTTTGCAAAAGAGAGATATTGGTAAGGAAAAGCTGTCTTGTACCTTTGCATTTTTCTCCCAAACGAAGGACACTAGAAAGAAAATTTTAAAGCCTACTGTTAGTGCTTCATCTACACGGTATAGCCCTGAATTTTCCAATGCGCAGCTCTTTGCAAAAGAGAGATATTGGCAAGGAAAAGCTGTCTTGTACCTTTGCATTTTTCTCCCAAACGAAGGACACTAGAAAGAAAATTTTAAAGCCTCCTGTTAGGCCATCATCTACACGGCATAGCCCTGAATTTTCCAATGCGCAGCTCTTTCCAAAGGAGAGATATTGGCAAGGAAAAGCTGTCTTGTACCTTTGCATTTTTCTCCCAAACGAAGGACACTAGAATGAAAATTTTAAAGCCTCCTGATAGTGCTTCATCTACACGGTATAGCCCTGAATTTTCCAATGCGCAGCTCTTTGCAAAAGAGAGATATTGGCAAGGAAAAGCTGTCTTGTACCTTTGCATTTTTCTCCCAAACGAAGGACACTACAAAGATAATTTTAAAGTCTCCTGTTAGGCCATCATCTACACGACATAGCCCTGAATTTTCCAATGCGCAGCTCTTTGCAAAAGAGAGATATTGGCAAGGAAAAGCTGTCTTGTACCTTTGCATTTTTCTCCCAAACGAAGGACACTAGAAAGAAAATTTTAAAGCCTCCTGTTAGGCCATCATCTACACGACATAGCCCTGAATTTTCCAATGCGCAGCTCTTTGCAAAAGAGAGATTTTGGCAAGGAAAAGCTGTCTTGTACCTTTGCATTTTTCTCCCAAACGAAGGACACTAGAATGAAAATTTGAAAGCCTCCTGTTAGTGCTTCATCTACACGGCATAGCCCTGAATTTTCCAATGCGTAGCTCTTTGCAAAAGAGAGATATTGGTAAGGAAAAGCTGTCTTGTACCTTTGCATTTTTCTCCCAAACGAAGGACACTAGAAAGAAAATTTTAAAGCCTCCTGTTAGGCCATCATCTACACGACATAGCCCTGAATTTTCCAATGCGTAGCTCTTTGCAAAAGAGAGATATTGGCAAGGAAAAGCTGTCTTGTACCTTTGCATTTTTCTCCCAAACGAAGGACACTAGAAAGAAAATTTTCAAGCCACCTGTTAGGCCATCATCTACACGGCATAGCCCTGAATTTTCCAATGCGCAGCTCTTTGCAAAAGAGAGATTTTGGCAAGGAAAAGCTGTCTTGTACCTTTGCATTTTTCTCCCAAACGAAGGACACTAGAATGAAAATTTGAAAGCCTCCTGTTAGTGCTTCATCTACACGGTATAGCCCTGAATTTTCCAATGCGTAGCTCTTTGCAAAAGAGAGATATTGGTAAGGAAAAGCTGTCTTGTACCTTTGCATTTTTCTCCCAAACGAAGGACACTAGAAAGAAAATTTTAAAGCCTACTGTTAGTGCTTCATCTACACGGTATAGCCCTGAATTTTCCAATGCGCAGCTCTTTGCAAAAGAGAGATATTGGCAAGGAAAAGCTGTCTTGTACCTTTGCATTTTTCTCCCAAACGAAGGACACTAGAAAGAAAATTTTAAAGCCTCCTGTTAGGCCATCATCTACACGGCATAGCCCTGAATTTTCCAATGCGCAGCTCTTTCCAAAGGAGAGATATTGGCAAGGAAAAGCTGTCTTGTACCTTTGCATTTTTCTCCCAAACGAAGGACACTAGAATGAAAATTTTAAAGCCTCCTGATAGTGCTTCATCTACACGGTATAGCCCTGAATTTTCCAATGCGCAGCTCTTTGCAAAAGAGAGATATTGGCAAGGAAAAGCTGTCTTGTACCTTTGCATTTTTCTCCCAAACGAAGGACACTACAAAGATAATTTTAAAGTCTCCTGTTAGGCCATCATCTACACGACATAGCCCTGAATTTTCCAATGCGCAGCTCTTTGCAAAAGAGAGATATTGGCAAGGAAAAGCTGTCTTGTACCTTTGCATTTTTCTCCCAAACGAAGGACACTAGAAAGAAAATTTTAAAGCCTCCTGTTAGGCCATCATCTACACGACATAGCCCTGAATTTTCCAATGCGCAGCTCTTTGCAAAAGAGAGATATTGGCAAGGAAAAGCTGTCTTGTACCTTTGCATTTTTCTCCCAAACGAAGGACACTAGAAAGAAAATTTTAAAGCCTCCTGTTAGGCCATCATCTACACGACATAGCCCTGAATTTTCCAATGCGCAGCTCTTTGCAAAAGAGAGATATTGGCAAGGAAAAGCTGTCTTGTACCTTTGCATTTTTCTCCCAAACGAAGGACACTAGAAAGAAAATTTTAAAGCCTCTTGTTAGGCCATCATCTACACGGCATAGCCCTGAATTTTCCAATGCGCAGCTCTTTGCAAAAGAGAGATATTGGCAAGGAAAAGCTGTCTTGTACCTTTGCATTTTTCTCCCAAACGAAGGACACTAGAAAGAAAATTTTCAAGCCTCCTGTTAGGCCATCATCTACACGGCATAGCCCTGAATTTTCCAATGCGCAGCTCTTTGCAAAAGAGAGATATTGGCAAGGAAAAGCTGTCTTGTACCTTTGCATTTTTCTCCCAAACGAAGGACACTAGAATGAAAATTTGAAAGCCTCCTGTTAGTGCTTCATCTACACGGCATAGCCCTGAATTTTCCAATGCGTAGCTCTTTGCAAAAGAGAGATATTGGTAAGGAAAAGCTGTCTTGTACCTTTGCATTTTTCTCCCAAACGAAGGACACTAGAAAGAAAATTTTAAAGCCTCCTGTTAGGCCATCATCTACACGACATAGCCCTGAATTTTCCAATGCGTAGCTCTTTGCAAAAGAGAGATATTGGCAAGGAAAAGCTGTCTTGTACCTTTGCATTTTTCTCCCAAACGAAGGACACTAGAAAGAAAATTTTCAAGCCTCCTGTTAGGCCATCATCTACACGGCATAGCCCTGAATTTTCCAATGCGCAGCTCTTTGCAAAAGAGAGATTTTGGCAAGGAAAAGCTGTCTTGTACCTTTGCATTTTTCTCCCAAACGAAGGACACTAGAATGAAAATTTGAAAGCCTCCTGTTAGTGCTTCATCTACACGGTATAGCCCTGAATTTTCCAATGCGTAGCTCTTTGCAAAAGAGAGATATTGGTAAGGAAAAGCTGTCTTGTACCTTTGCATTTTTCTCCCAAACGAAGGACACTAGAAAGAAAATTTTAAAGCCTCCTGTTAGTGCTTCATCTACACGGTATAGCCCTGAATTTTCCAATGCGCAGCTCTTTGCAAAAGAGAGATATTGGCAAGGAAAAGCTGTCTTGTACCTTTGCATTTTTCTCCCAAACGAAGGACACTAGAAAGAAAATTTTAAAGCCTCCTGTTAGGCCATCATCTACACGACATAGCCCTGAATTTTCCAATGCGCAGCTCTTTGCAAAAGAGAGATATTGGCAAGGAAAAGCTGTCTTGTACCTTTGCATTTTTCTCCCAAACGAAGGACACTAGAAAGATAATTTTAAAGCCTCCTGTTAGGCCATCATCTACACGACATAGCCCTGAATTTTCCAATGCGCAGCTCTTTGCAAAAGAGAGATATTGGCAAGGAAAAGCTGTCTTGTACCTTTGCATTTTTCTTCCAAACGAAGGACACTAGAAAGATAATTTTAAAGCCTCCTGTTAGGCCATCATCTACACGACATAGCCCTGAATTTTCCAATGCGCAGCTCTTTGCAAAAGAGAGATATTGGCAAGGAAAAGCTGTCTTGTACCTTTGCATTTTTCTCCCAAACGAATGTCACTAGAAAGAAAATTTTAAAGCCTCCTGTTAGGCCATCATCTACACGGCATAGCCCTGAATTTTCCAATGCGCAGCTCTTTCCAAAGGAGAGATATTGGCAAGGAAAAGCTGTCTTGTACCTTTGCCTTTTTCTCCCAAACGAAGGACACTAGAAAGAAAATTTTAAAGCCTCCTGTTAGGCCATCATCTACACGACATAGCCCTGAATTTTCCAATGTGTAGCTCTTTGCAAAAGAGAGATATTGGCAAGGAAAAGCTGTCTTGTACCTTTGCATTTTTCTCCCAAACGAAGGACACTAGAAAGAAAATTTTAAAGCCTCCTGTTAGGCCATCATCTACACGACATAGCCCTGAATTTTCCAATGCGTAGCTCTTTGCAAAAGAGAGATATTGGCAAGGAAAAGCTGTCTTGTACCTTTGCATTTTTCTCCCAAACGAAGGACACTAGAAATATAATTTTAAAGCCTCCTGTTAGGCCATCATCTACACGACATAGCCCTGAATTTTCCAATGCGCAGCTCTTTGCAAAAGAGAGATATTGGCAAGGAAAAGCTGTCTTGTACCTTTGCATTTTTCTCCCAAACGAAGGACACTAGAAAGAAAATTTTAAAGCCTCCTGTTAGGCCATCATCTACACGACATAGCCCTGAATTTTCCAATGCGCAGCTCTTTGCAAAAGAGAGATATTGGCAAGGAAAAGCTGTCTTGTACCTTTGCATTTTTCTCCCAAACGAAGGACACTAGAAAGAAAATTTTCAAGCCTCCTGTTAGGCCATCATCTACACGGCATAGACCTGAATTTTCCAATGCGCAGCTCTTTGCAAAAGAGAGATTTTGGCAAGGAAAAGCTGTCTTGTACCTTTGCATTTTTCTCCCAAACGAAGGACACTAGAATGAAAATTTGAAAGCCTCCTGTTAGTGCTTCATCTACACGGTATAGCCCTGAATTTTCCAATGCGTAGCTCTTTGCAAAAGAGAGATATTGGTAAGGAAAAGCTGTCTTGTACCTTTACATTTTTCTCCCAAACGAAGGACACTAGAAAGAAAATTTTAAAGCCTCCTGTTAGTGCTTCATCTACACGGTATAGCCCTGAATTTTCCAATGCGCAGCTCTTTGCAAAAGAGAGATATTGGCAAGGAAAAGCTGTCTTGTACCTTTGCATTTTTCTCCCAAACGAAGGACACTAGAAAGAAAATTTTAAAGCCTCCTGTTAGGCCATCATCTACACGACATAGCCCTGAATTTTCCAATGCGCAGCTCTTTGCAAAAGAGAGATATTGGCAAGGAAAAGCTGTCTTGTACCTTTGCATTTTTCTCCCAAACGAAGGACACTAGAAAGATAATTTTAAAGCCTCCTGTTAGGCCATCATCTACACGACATAGCCCTGAATTTTCCAATGCGCAGCTCTTTGCAAAAGAGAGATATTGGCAAGGAAAAGCTGTCTTGTACCTTTGCATTTTTCTCCCAAACGAAGGACACTAGAAAGATAATTTTAAAGCCTCCTGTTAGGCCATCATCTACACGACATAGCCCTGAATTTTCCAATGCGTAGCTCTTTGCAAAAGAGAGATATTGGCAAGGAAAAGCTGTCTTGTACCTTTGCATTTTTCTCCCAAACGAAGGACACTAGAATTATAATTTTAAAGCCTCCTGTTAGGCCATCATCTACACGACATAGCCCTGAATTTTCCAATGCGCAGCTCTTTGCAAAAGAGAGATATTGGCAAGGAAAAGCTGTCTTGTACCTTTGCATTTTTCTCCCAAACGAAGGACACTAGAAAGATAATTTTAAAGCCTCCTGTTAGGCCATCATCTACACGACATAGCCCTGAATTTTCCAATGCGCAGCTCTTTGCAAAAGAGAGATATTGGCAAGGAAAAGCTGTCTTGTACCTTTGCATTTTTCTCCCAAACGAAGGACACTAGAAAGAAAATTTTCAAGCCTCCTGTTAGGCCATCATCTACACGGCATAGCCCTGAATTTTCCAATGCGCAGCTCTTTGCAAAAGAGAGATTTTGGCAAGGAAAGCTGTCTTGTACCTTTGCATTTTTCTCCCAAACGAAGGACACTAGAAAGAAAATTTTCAAGCCTCCTGTTAGGCCATCATCTACACGGCATAGCCCTGAATTTTCCAATGCGCAGCTCTTTGCAAAAGAGAGATTTTGGCAAGGAAAGCTGTCTTGTACCTTTGCATTTTTCTCCCAAACGAAGGACACTAGAATGAAAATTTGAAAGCCTCCTGTTAGTGCTTCATCTACACGGTATAGCCCTGAATTTTCCAATGCGTAGCTCTTTGCAAAAGAGAGATATTGGTAAGGAAAAGCTGTCTTGTACCTTTGCATTTTTCTCCCAAACGAAGGACACTATAAAGAAAATTTTAAAGCCTCCTGTTAGTGCTTCATCTACACGGTATAGCCCTGAATTTTCCAATGCGCAGCTCTTTGCAAAAGAGAGATATTGGCAAGGAAAAGCTGTCTTGTACCTTTGCATTTTTCTCCCAAACGAAGGACACTAGAAAGAAAATTTTAAAGCCTCCTGTTAGGCCATCATCTACACGACATAGCCCTGAATTTTCCAATGCGCAGCTCTTTGCAAAAGAGAGATATTGGCAAGGAAAAGCTGTCTTGTACCTTTGCATTTTTCTCCCAAACGAAGGACACTAGAAAGATAATTTTAAAGCCTCCTGTTAGGCCATCATCTACACGACATAGCCCTGAATTTTCCAATGCGCAGCTCTTTGCAAAAGAGAGATATTGGCAAGGAAAAGCTGTCTTGTACCTTTGCATTTTTCTCCCAAACGAAGGACACTAGAAAGATAATTTTAAAGCCTCCTGTTAGGCCATCATCTACACGACATAGCCCTGAATTTTCCAATGCGTAGCTCTTTGCAAAAGAGAGATATTGGCAAGGAAAAGCTGTCTTGTACCTTTGCATTTTTCTCCCAAACGAAGGACACTAGAAATATAATTTTAAAGCCTCCTGTTAGGCCATCATCTACACGACATAGCCCTGAATTTTCCAATGCGCAGCTCTTTGCAAAAGAGAGATATTGGCAAGGAAAAGCTGTCTTGTACCTTTGCATTTTTCTCCCAAACGAAGGACACTAGAAAGATAATTTTAAAGCCTCCTGTTAGGCCATCATCTACACGACATAGCCCTGAATTTTCCAAAGCGCAGCTCTTTGCAAAAGAGAGATATTGGCAAGGAAAAGCTGTCTTGTACCTTTGCATTTTTCTCCCAAACGAAGGACACTAGAAAGAAAATTTTAAAGCCTCCTGTTAGGCCATCATCTACACGGCATAGCCCTGAATTTTCCAATGCGCAGCTCTTTCCAAAGGAGAGATATTGGCAAGGAAAAGCTGTCTTGTACCTTTGCATTTTTCTCCCAAACGAAGGACACTAGAATGAAAATTTTAAAGCCTCCTGATAGTGCTTCATCTACACGGTATAGCCCTGAATTTTCCAATGCGCAGCTCTTTGCAAAAGAGAGATATTGGCAAGGAAAAGCTGTCTTGTACCTTTGCATTTTTCTCCCAAACGAAGGACACTAGAATGAAAATTTTAAAGCCTCCTGATAGTGCTTCATCTACACGGTATAGCCCTGAATTTTCCAATGCGCAGCTCTTTGCAAAAGAGAGATATTGGCAAGGAAAAGCTGTCTTGTACCTTTGCATTTTTCTCCCAAACGAAGGACACTAGAAAGAAAATTTTAAAGCCTCCTGTTAGGCCATCATCTACACGACATAGCCCTGAATTTTCCAATGCGCAGCTCTTTGCAAAAGAGAGATATTGGCAAGGAAAAGCTGTCTTGTACCTTTGCATTTTTCTCCCAAACGAAGGACACTAGAAAGAAAATTTTAAAGCCTCCTGTTAGGCCATCATCTACACGACATAGCCCTGAATTTTCCAATGCGCAGCTCTTTGCAAAAGAGAGATATTGGCAAGGAAAAGCTGTCTTGTACCTTTGCATTTTTCTCCCAAACGAAGGACACTAGAAAGAAAATTTTAAAGCCTCTTGTTAGGCCATCATCTACACGGCATAGCCCTGAATTTTCCAATGCGCAGCTCTTTGCAAAAGAGAGATATTGGCAAGGAAAAGCTGTCTTGTACCTTTTCATTTTTCTCCCAAACGAAGGACACTAGAAAGAAAATTTTCAAGCCTCCTGTTAGGCCATCATCTACACGGCATAGCCCTGAATTTTCCAATGCGCAGCTCTTTGCAAAAGAGAGATATTGGCAAGGAAAAGCTGTCTTGTACCTTTGCATTTTTCTCCCAAACGAAGGACACTAGAATGAAAATTTGAAAGCCTCCTGTTAGTGCTTCATCTACACGGCATAGCCCTGAATTTTCCAATGCGTAGCTCTTTGCAAAAGAGAGATATTGGTAAGGAAAAGCTGTCTTGTACCTTTGCATTTTTCTCCCAAACGAAGGACACTAGAAAGAAAATTTTAAAGCCTCCTGTTAGGCCATCATCTACACGACATAGCCCTGAATTTTCCAATGCGTAGCTCTTTGCAAAAGAGAGATATTGGCAAGGAAAAGCTGTCTTGTACCTTTGCATTTTTCTCCCAAACGAAGGACACTAGAAAGATAATTTTAAAGCCTCCTGTTAGGCCATCATCTACACGACATAGCCCTGAATTTTCCAATGCGTAGCTCTTTGCAAAAGAGAGATATTGGCAAGGAAAAGCTGTCTTGTACCTTTGCATTTTTCTCCCAAACGAAGGACACTAGAAATATAATTTTAAAGCCTCCTGTTAGGCCATCATCTACACGACATAGCCCTGAATTTTCCAATGCGCAGCTCTTTGCAAAAGAGAGATATTGGCAAGGAAAAGCTGTCTTGTACCTTTGCATTTTTCTCCCAAACGAAGGACACTAGAAAGATAATTTTAAAGCCTCCTGTTAGGCCATCATCTACACGACATAGCCCTGAATTTTCCAATGCGCAGCTCTTTGCAAAAGAGAGATATTGGCAAGGAAAAGCTGTCTTGTACCTTTGCATTTTTCTCCCAAACGAAGGACACTAGAAAGAAAATTTTAAAGCCTCCTGTTAGGCCATCATCTACACGACATAGCCCTGAATTTTCCAATGCGCAGCTCTTTGCAAAAGAGAGATATTGGCAAGGAAAAGCTGTCTTGTACCTTTGCATTTTTCTCCCAAACGAAGGACACTAGAAAGAAAATTTTCAAGCCTCCTGTTAGGCCATCATCTACACGGCATAGCCCTGAATTTTCCAATGCGCAGCTCTTTGCAAAAGAGAGATTTTGGCAAGGAAAAGCTGTCTTGTACCTTTGCATTTTTCTCCCAAACGAAGGACACTAGAATGAAAATTTGAAAGCCTCCTGTTAGTGCTTCATCTACACGACATAGCCCTGAATTTTCCAATGCGTAGCTCTTTGCAAAAGAGAGATATTGGTAAGGAAAAGCTGTCTTGTACCTTTGCATTTTTCTCCCAAACGAAGGACACTATAAAGAAAATTTTAAAGCCTCCTGTTAGTGCTTCATCTACACGGTATAGCCCTGAATTTTCCAATGCGCAGCTCTTTGCAAAAGAGAGATATTGGCAAGGAAAAGCTGTCTTGTACCTTTGCATTTTTCTCCCAAACGAAGGACACTAGAAAGAAAATTTTAAAGCCTCCTGTTAGGCCATCATCTACACGACATAGCCCTGAATTTTCCAATGCGCAGCTCTTTGCAAAAGAGAGATATTGGCAAGGAAAAGCTGTCTTGTACCTTTGCATTTTTCTCCCAAACGAAGGACACTAGAAAGATAATTTTAAAGCCTCCTGTTAGGCCATCATCTACACGACATAGCCCTGAATTTTCCAATGCGCAGCTCTTTGCAAAAGAGAGATATTGGCAAGGAAAAGCTGTCTTGTACCTTTGCATTTTTCTCCCAAACGAAGGACACTAGAAAGATAATTTTAAAGCCTCCTGTTAGGCCATCATCTACACGACATAGCCCTGAATTTTCCAATGCGTAGCTCTTTGCAAAAGAGAGATATTGGCAAGGAAAAGCTGTCTTGTACCTTTGCATTTTTCTCCCAAACGAAGGACACTAGAAATATAATTTTAAAGCCTCCTGTTAGGCCATCATCTACACGACATAGCCCTGAATTTTCCAATGCGCAGCTCTTTGCAAAAGAGAGATATTGGCAAGGAAAAGCTGTCTTGTACCTATGCATTTTTCTCCCAAACGAAGGACACTAGAAAGATAATTTTAAAGCCTCCTGTTAGGCCATCATCTACACGACATAGCCCTGAATTTTCCAAAGCGCAGCTCTTTGCAAAAGAGAGATATTGGCAAGGAAAAGCTGTCTTGTACCTTTGCATTTTTCTCCCAAACGAAGGACACTAGAAAGAAAATTTTAAAGCCTCCTGTTAGGCCATCATCTACACGGCATAGCCCTGAATTTTCCAATGCGCAGCTCTTTCCAAAGGAGAGATATTGGCAAGGAAAAGCTGTCTTGTACCTTTGCATTTTTCTCCCAAACGAAGGACACTAGAATGAAAATTTTAAAGCCTCCTGATAGTGCTTCATCTACACGGTATAGCCCTGAATTTTCCAATGCGCAGCTCTTTGCAAAAGAGAGATATTGGCAAGGAAAAGCTGTCTTGTACCTTTGCATTTTTCTCCCAAACGAAGGACACTAGAATGAAAATTTTAAAGCCTCCTGATAGTGCTTCATCTACACGGTATAGCCCTGAATTTTCCAATGCGCAGCTCTTTGCAAAAGAGAGATATTGGCAAGGAAAAGCTGTCTTGTACCTTTGCATTTTTCTCCCAAACGAAGGACACTAGAAAGAAAATTTTAAAGCCTCCTGTTAGGCCATCATCTACACGACATAGCCCTGAATTTTCCAATGCGCAGCTCTTTGCAAAAGAGAGATATTGGCAAGGAAAAGCTGTCTTGTACCTTTGCATTTTTCTCCCAAACGAAGGACACTAGAAAGAAAATTTTAAAGCCTCCTGTTAGGCCATCATCTACACGACATAGCCCTGAATTTTCCAATGCGCAGCTCTTTGCAAAAGAGAGATATTGGCAAGGAAAAGCTGTCTTGTACCTTTGCATTTTTCTCCCAAACGAAGGACACTAGAAAGAAAATTTTAAAGCCTCTTGTTAGGCCATCATCTACACGGCATAGCCCTGAATTTTCCAATGCGCAGCTCTTTGCAAAAGAGAGATATTGGCAAGGAAAAGCTGTCTTGTACCTTTTCATTTTTCTCCCAAACGAAGGACACTAGAAAGAAAATTTTCAAGCCTCCTGTTAGGCCATCATCTACACGGCATAGCCCTGAATTTTCCAATGCGCAGCTCTTTGCAAAAGAGAGATATTGGCAAGGAAAAGCTGTCTTGTACCTTTGCATTTTTCTCCCAAACGAAGGACACTAGAATGAAAATTTGAAAGCCTCCTGTTAGTGCTTCATCTACACGGCATAGCCCTGAATTTTCCAATGCGTAGCTCTTTGCAAAAGAGAGATATTGGTAAGGAAAAGCTGTCTTGTACCTTTGCATTTTTCTCCCAAACGAAGGACACTAGAAAGAAAATTTTAAAGCCTCCTGTTAGGCCATCATCTACACGACATAGCCCTGAATTTTCCAATGCGTAGCTCTTTGCAAAAGAGAGATATTGGCAAGGAAAAGCTGTCTTGTACCTTTGCATTTTTCTCCCAAACGAAGGACACTAGAAAGAAAATTTTCAAGCCTCCTGTTAGGCCATCATCTACACGGCATAGCCCTGAATTTTCCAATGCGCAGCTCTTTGCAAAAGAGAGATTTTGGCAAGGAAAAGCTGTCTTGTACCTTTGCATTTTTCTCCCAAACGAAGGACACTAGAATGAAAATTTGAAAGCCTCCTGTTAGTGCTTCATCTACACGGTATAGCCCTGAATTTTCCAATGCGTAGCTCTTTGCAAAAGAGAGATATTGGTAAGGAAAAGCTGTCTTGTACCTTTGCATTTTTCTCCCAAACGAAGGACACTAGAAAGAAAATTTTAAAGCCTACTGTTAGTGCTTCATCTACACGGTATAGCCCTGAATTTTCCAATGCGCAGCTCTTTGCAAAAGAGAGATATTGGCAAGGAAAAGCTGTCTTGTACCTTTGCATTTTTCTCCCAAACGAAGGACACTAGAAAGAAAATTTTAAAGCCTCCTGTTAGGCCATCATCTACACGACATAGCCCTGAATTTTCCAATGCGCAGCTCTTTGCAAAAGAGAGATATTGGCAAGGAAAAGCTGTCTTGTACCTTTGCATTTTTCTCCCAAACGAAGGACACTAGAAAGATAATTTTAAAGCCTCCTGTTAGGCCATCATCTACACGACATAGCCCTGAATTTTCCAATGCGCAGCTCTTTGCAAAAGAGAGATATTGGCAAGGAAAAGCTGTCTTGTACCTTTGCATTTTTCTCCCAAACGAAGGACACTAGAAAGATAATTTTAAAGCCTCCTGTTAGGCCATCATCTACACGACATAGCCCTGAATTTTCCAATGCGCAGCTCTTTGCAAAAGAGAGATATTGGCAAGGAAAAGCTGTCTTGTACCTTTGCATTTTTCTCCCAAACGAATGTCACTAGAAAGAAAATTTTCAAGCCTCCTGTTAGGCCATCATCTACACGACATAGCCCTGAATTTTCCAATGCGCAGCTCTTTGCAAAAGAGAGATATTGGCAAGGAAAAGCTGTCTTGTACCTTTGCATTTTTCTCCCAAACGAAGTCACTAGAAAGAAAATTTTAAAGCCTCCTGTTAGGCCATCATCTACACGACATAGCCCTGAATTTTCCAATGCGCAGCTCTTTGCAAAAGAGAGATATTGGCAAGGAAAAGCTGTCTTGTACCTTTGCCTTTTTCTCCCAAACGAAGGACACTAGAAAGAAAATTTTAAAGCCTCCTGTTAGGCCATCATCTACACGACATAGCCCTGAATTTTCCAATGCGTAGCTCTTTGCAAAAGAGAGATATTGGCAAGGAAAAGCTGTCTTGTACCTTTGCATTTTTCTCCCAAACCAAGGACACTAGAAAGAAAATTTTAAAGCCTCCTGTTAGGCCATCATCTACACGACATAGCCCTGAATTTTCCAATGCGTAGCTCTTTGCAAAAGAGAGATATTGGCAAGGAAAAGCTGTCTTGTACCTTTGCATTTTTCTCCCAAACGAAGGACACTAGAAATATAATTTTAAAGCCTCCTGTTAGGCCATCATCTACACGACATAGCCCTGAATTTTCCAATGCGCAGCTCTTTGCAAAAGAGAGATATTGGCAAGGAAAAGCTGTCTTGTACCTTTGCATTTTTCTCCCAAACGAAGGACACTAGAAAGAAAATTTTAAAGCCTCCTGTTAGACCATCATCTACACGACATAGCCCTGAATTTTCCAATGCGCAGCTCTTTGCAAAAGAGAGATATTGGCAAGGAAAAGCTGTCTTGTACCTTTGCATTTTTCTCCCAAACGAAGGACACTAGAAAGATAATTTTAAAGCCTCCTGTTAGGCCATCATCTACACGACATAGCCCTGAATTTTCCAATGCGCAGCTCTTTGCAAAAGAGAGATATTGGCAAGGAAAAGCTGTCTTGTACCTTTGCATTTTTCTCCCAAACGAAGGACACTAGAAAGATAATTTTAAAGCCTCCTGTTAGGCCATCATCTACACGACATAGCCCTGAATTTTCCAATGCGCAGCTCTTTGCAAAAGAGAGATATTGGCAAGGAAAAGCTGTCTTGTACCTTTGCATTTTTCTCCCAAACGAAGGACACTAGAAAGAAAATTGTAAAGCCTCCTGTTAGGCCATCATCTACACGACATAGCCCTGAATTTTCCAATGCGCAGCTCTTTGCAAAAGAGAGATATTGGCAAGGAAAAGCTGTCTTGTACCTTTGCATTTTTCTCCCAAACGAAGGACACTAGAAAGAAAAATTTAAAGCCTCCTGTTAGGCCATCATCTACACGACATAGCCCTGAATTTTCCAATGCGCAGCTCTTTGCAAAAGAGAGATATTGGCAAGGAAAAGCTGTCTTGTACCTTTGCATTTTTCTCCCAAACGAAGGACACTAGAAAGAAAATTTTAAAGCCTCCTGTTAGGCCATCATCTACACGACATAGCCCTGAATTTTCCAATGCGCAGCTCTTTGCAAAAGAGAGATATTGGCAAGGAAAAGCTGTCTTGTACCTTTGCATTTTTCTCCCAAACGAAGGACACTAGAAAGAAAATTTTAAAGCCTCCTGTTAGGCCATCATCTACACGACATAGCCCTGAATTTTCCAATGCGTAGCTCTTTGCAAAAGAGAGATATTGGCAAGGAAAAGCTGTCTTGTACCTTTGCATTTTTCTCCCAAACGAAGGACACTAGAAAGAAAATTTTAAAGCCTCCTGTTAGGCCATCATCTACACGACATAGCCCTGAATTTTCCAATGCGTCGCTCTTTGCAAAAGAGAGATATTGGCAAGGAAAAGCTGTCTTGTACCTTTGCATTTTTCTCCCAAACGAAGGACACTAGAAATATAATTTTAAAGCCTCCTGTTAGGCCATCATCTACACGACATAGCCCTGAATTTTCCAATGCGCAGCTCTTTGCAAAAGAGAGATATTGGCAAGGAAAAGCTGTCTTGTACCTTTGCATTTTTCTCCCAAACGAAGGACACTAGAAAGATAATTTTAAAGCCTCCTGTTAGGCCATCATCTACACGACATAGCCCTGAATTTTCCAAAGCGCAGCTCTTTGCAAAAGAGAGATATTGGCAAGGAAAAGCTGTCTTGTACCTTTGCATTTTTCTCCCAAACCAAGGACACTAGAATGAAAATTTTAAAGCCTCCTGATAGTGCTTCATCTACACGGTATAGCCCTGAATTTTCCAATGCGCAGCTCTTTGCAAAAGAGAGATATTGGCAAGGAAAAGCTGTCTTGTACCTTTGCATTTTTCTCCCAAACGAAGGACACTAGAAAGAAAATTTTAAAGCCTCCTGTTAGGCCATCATCTACACGACATAGCCCTGAATTTTCCAAAGCGCAGCTCTTTGCAAAAGAGAGATATTGGCAAGGAAAAGCTGTCTTGTACCTTTGCATTTTTCTCCCAAACGAAGGACACTAGAAAGATAATTTTAAAGCCTCCTGTTAGGCCATCATCTACACGACATAGCCCTGAATTTTCCAATGCGTAGCTCTTTGCAAAAGAGAGATATTGGCAAGGAAAAGCTGTCTTGTACCTTTGCATTTTTCTCCCAAACGAAGGACACTAGAAATATAATTTTAAAGCCTCCTGTTAGGCCATCATCTACACGACATAGCCCTGAATTTTCCAATGCGCAGCTCTTTGCAAAAGAGAGATATTGGCAAGGAAAAGCTGTCTTGTACCTTTGCATTTTTCTCCCAAACGAAGGACACTAGAAAGAAAATTTTAAAGCCTCCTGTTAGACCATCATCTACACGACATAGCCCTGAATTTTCCAATGCGCAGCTCTTTGCAAAAGAGAGATATTGGCAAGGAAAAGCTGTCTTGTACCTTTGCATTTTTCTCCCAAACGAAGGACACTAGAAAGATAATTTTAAAGCCTCCTGTTAGGCCATCATCTACACGACATAGCCCTGAATTTTCCAATGCGCAGCTCTTTGCAAAAGAGAGATATTGGCAAGGAAAAGCTGTCTTGTACCTTTGCATTTTTCTCCCAAACGAAGGACACTAGAAAGATAATTTTAAAGCCTCCTGTTAGGCCATCATCTACACGACATAGCCCTGAATTTTCCAATGCGCAGCTCTTTGCAAAAGAGAGATATTGGCAAGGAAAAGCTGTCTTGTACCTTTGCATTTTTCTCCCAAACGAAGGACACTAGAAAGAAAATTGTAAAGCCTCCTGTTAGGCCATCATCTACACGACATAGCCCTGAATTTTCCAATGCGCAGCTCTTTGCAAAAGAGAGATATTGGCAAGGAAAAGCTGTCTTGTACCTTTGCATTTTTCTCCCAAACGAAGGACACTAGAAAGAAAAATTTAAAGCCTCCTGTTAGGCCATCATCTACACGACATAGCCCTGAATTTTCCAATGCGCAGCTCTTTGCAAAAGAGAGATATTGGCAAGGAAAAGCTGTCTTGTACCTTTGCATTTTTCTCCCAAACGAAGGACACTAGAAAGAAAATTTTAAAGCCTCCTGTTAGGCCATCATCTACACGACATAGCCCTGAATTTTCCAATGCGCAGCTCTTTGCAAAAGAGAGATATTGGCAAGGAAAAGCTGTCTTGTACCTTTGCATTTTTCTCCCAAACGAAGGACACTAGAAAGAAAATTTTAAAGCCTCCTGTTAGGCCATCATCTACACGACATAGCCCTGAATTTTCCAATGCGTAGCTCTTTGCAAAAGAGAGATATTGGCAAGGAAAAGCTGTCTTGTACCTTTGCATTTTTCTCCCAAACGAAGGACACTAGAAAGAAAATTTTAAAGCCTCCTGTTAGGCCATCATCTACACGACATAGCCCTGAATTTTCCAATGCGTCGCTCTTTGCAAAAGAGAGATATTGGCAAGGAAAAGCTGTCTTGTACCTTTGCATTTTTCTCCCAAACGAAGGACACTAGAAATATAATTTTAAAGCCTCCTGTTAGGCCATCATCTACACGACATAGCCCTGAATTTTCCAATGCGCAGCTCTTTGCAAAAGAGAGATATTGGCAAGGAAAAGCTGTCTTGTACCTTTGCATTTTTCTCCCAAACGAAGGACACTAGAAAGATAATTTTAAAGCCTCCTGTTAGGCCATCATCTACACGACATAGCCCTGAATTTTCCAAAGCGCAGCTCTTTGCAAAAGAGAGATATTGGCAAGGAAAAGCTGTCTTGTACCTTTGCATTTTTCTCCCAAACCAAGGACACTAGAATGAAAATTTTAAAGCCTCCTGATAGTGCTTCATCTACACGGTATAGCCCTGAATTTTCCAATGCGCAGCTCTTTGCAAAAGAGAGATATTGGCAAGGAAAAGCTGTCTTGTACCTTTGCATTTTTCTCCCAAACGAAGGACACTAGAAAGAAAATTTTAAAGCCTCCTGTTAGGCCATCATCTACACGACATAGCCCTGAATTTTCCAAAGCGCAGCTCTTTGCAAAAGAGAGATATTGGCAAGGAAAAGCTGTCTTGTACCTTTGCATTTTTCTCCCAAACGAAGGACACTAGAAAGAAAATTTTAAAGCCTCCTGTTAGGCCATCATCTACACGACATAGCCCTGAATTTTCCAATGCGCAGCTCTTTGCAAAAGAGAGATATTGGCAAGGAAAAGCTGTCTTGTACCTTTGCATTTTTCTCCCAAACGAAGGACACTAGAAAGAAAATTTTAAAGCCTCTTGTTAGGCCATCATCTACACGGCATAGCCCTGAATTTTCCAATGCGCAGCTCTTTGCAAAAGAGAGATATTGGCAAGGAAAAGCTGTCTTGTACCTTTGCATTTTTCTCCCAAACGAAGGACACTAGAAAGAAAATTTTAAAGCCTCCTGTTAGGCCATCATCTACACGACATAGCCCTGAATTTTCCAATGCGCAGCTCTTTGCAAAAGAGAGATATTGGCAAGGAAAAGCTGTCTTGTACCTTTGCATTTTTCTCCCAAACGAAGGACACTAGAAAGAAAATGTTAAAGCCTCCTGTTAGGCCATCATCTACACGACATAGCCCTGAATTTTCCAATGCGCAGCTCTTTGCAAAAGAGAGATATTGGCAAGGAAAAGCTGTCTTGTACCTTTGCATTTTTCTCCCAAACGAAGGACACTAGAAAGAAAATGTTAAAGCCTCCTGTTAGGCCATCATCTACACGACATAGCCCTGAATTTTCCAATGCGCAGCTCTTTGCAAAAGAGAGATATTGGCAAGGAAAAGCTGTCTTGTACCTTTGCATTTTTCTCCCAAACGAAGGACACTAGAAAGAAAATTTTAAAGCCTCTTGTTAGGCCATCATCTACACGGCATAGCCCTGAATTTTCCAATGCGCAGCTCTTTGCAAAAGAGAGATATTGGCAAGGAAAAGCTGTCTTGTACCTTTGCATTTTTCTCCCAAACGAAGGACACTAGAAAGAAAATTTTCAAGCCTCCTGTTAGGCCATCATCTACACGGCATAGCCCTGAATTTTCCAATGCGCAGCTCTTTGCAAAAGAGAGATATTGGCAAGGAAAAGCTGTCTTGTACCTTTGCATTTTTCTCCCAAACGAAGGACACTAGAAAGAAAATTTTCAAGCCTCCTGTTAGGCCATCATCTACACGGCATAGCCCTGAATTTTCCAATGCGCAGCTCTTTGCAAAAGAGAGATATTGGCAAGGAAAAGCTGTCTTGTACCTTTGCATTTTTCTCCCAAACGAAGGACACTAGAAATATAATTTTAAAGCCTCCTGTTAGGCCATCATCTACACGACATAGCCCTGAATTTTCCAATGCGCAGCTCTTTGCAAAAGAGAGATATTGGCAAGGAAAAGCTGTCTTGTACCTTTGCATTTTTCTCCCAAATGAAGGACACTAGAAAGAAAATTTTAAAGCCTCTTGTTAGGCCATCATCTACACGGCATAGCCCTGAATTTTCCAATGCGCAGCTCTTTGCAAAAGAGAGATATTGGCAAGGAAAAGCTGTCTTGTACCTTTGCATTTTTCTCCCAAACGAAGGACACTAGAAAGAAAATTTTCAAGCCTCCTGTTAGGCCATCATCTACACGGCATAGCCCTGAATTTTCCAATGCGCAGCTCTTTGCAAAAGAGAGATATTGGCAAGGAAAAGCTGTCTTGTATCTTTGCATTTTTCTCCCAAACGAAGGACACTAGAAAGAAAATTTTAAAGCCTCCTGTTAGGCCATCATCTACATGACATAGCCCTGAATTTTCCAATGCGTCGCTCTTTGCAAAAGAGAGATATTGGCAAGGAAAAGCTGTCTTGTACCTTTGCATTTTTCTCCCAAACGAAGGACACTAGAAATATAATTTTAAAGCCTCCTGTTAGG